>NW_027533395.1:1458246-1539597 GCF_008692635.1 Crocuta crocuta | reverse complement strand
CCTGAGAGGATTGAGATAAAAGAATCTTTTCCCCATTGCTCCCAAACAAGTAAGTCTGTCTGGAGAAGGTAAGCATAATTTCTCTCCTTTTCCTTTAAGGATGTTAGGTGCACACAATTAGATTAATCATGACTTTGGTTTATGACACATTTTTTCATTGCTCCATGCACAGGGACACATTTATTTATTTAGAACACTCTCTTAAAAACTCATCAACACTAAAACGAGGACCTTGGCAATAACTGAAACCTGTGGTGCATCCCCATGCCACTCCCCTCCCATCATCCCCTCATTATTTTATCCTTCTTATATATTTATCTTTGCGATACGTACAGATTTCCCTCACTATCTGAAAGTAGAACATTCCTATGAAACCTGTAACATGAAATGATGTAAAGCAAAGAAGCAATTACCATTAATTTATATGGAAAAAATTTTGAGCATTGCCAGAGTCAAAAATTAAGACTCAGACTCAGGCTTTTTCTAATACCTTTGGAACATCTTGCTAACGGATGCACAAAATAGAGATAAAGCACAGATGCTCAGACACAGTTCAAAACTGTGGGGGTTTGGTGCAGAGGTGCTGAGTGTAGTTCCCAGGGACAGAGCTTGGCAGGGCCTCTCTTGCTGCTCTGGGTGTGTGTTGCCTCTCTAACGGCTTGCTGCAAAACCAATACTGAACTCTATTTTTGCCTTTTTTCATAAAAGTGAAAATCTTCAGTTTTTTTCAGTTATTGAAAATAGGTACTAATGTAAGTCTTTCATAAAAGCGAAGTGGTGTAACATGAATTTTTTTTAACATTAACTTTTGAAATTTGGGCAATACTTGTATTCCTAAAACTATTTTTTTTTAAATGTGAGGGTGTTTTTTTTTTTTTTACTTTATTATAAAGAAATACTGCTGTATGTAATTCTTTTTTTAAAAAATTTTTAAATGTTTTATTTCTGAGAGAGAGAGAGACAGTGTGAGCAGGGGAGGGTCAGAGAGAGAGGGAGTTACTGAATCCAAAACAGGCTCCAGGCTCTGAGCTAGCTGTCAGCACAGAGTCCGGCACAGGGCTCGAATCCACGAACTGGGAGATCATGACCTGAGCTGAAGTCGGATCCTTAACCAACTGAGCCATCCAGGTACCCCTGCTGTATGTAATTCTTGACAGCTTATTGTTTTTACATTGTATTATATTACTAAGGTTCATATTATGTATTGCTGCAGTTCATCTTGAGGTCTATGTAATATTCTATGGTATGACTATACTACAGGTCTTCATTCGTCTGTCACTGGACATTTGGGTTGTTTCTAGGTTTTTACTATCATGAAGAACACTTCTATGAATATTTTTATTCCTTTTTTATTTTTTTAAAGAATTTTTAAATTTCNAACCGCAAGATTATGACCTAAGCGAAAGTTGGACACTTAACTGACTAAGCCACCCAGGCGCCTCTTTTTAAAGAATTTTTAAATGTTCATTCATTTTTAAGAGAGAGACCGAGCACAAGCAAGGGGAAAAGTAGAGAGAGAGGGGGACACAGAATCTGAAGCAGGTTCCAAGCTCTGAGCTGTCAGCACAGAGCCTGATGTGGGGCTTGAACCCACGAACCGTGAGATCATGACCTAAGCCAAAGTACAAACGCCCAACCGACTGGGCCACACAGATGCCCCTCCTATTTTCTGTTGTACATATGCAGAGTTTTTCTTGGTTATGTATTTAGATATGATCTCTGCAAACTCACGTTTGCAACCCTGAAGCCCATGTCTCAGTGCTTTTACCGTGGCAGAGGGTCTAAGGTTAACTTGGATTAAAGTTCAAGTATGTGTTGAGTACGTGCTATATAAACCACTTTGTCCATTTATTCATTCAGGAGCCAAGATTCTGTTGAGCATCTACAATATGTCAGGAACTAGAGATAGAACAATGAACAAGACAACATAGCATATACAGTTGAGCGAGGAAACATATTAAACAAAAGTTCACATATATATGCAGTTACAATTTATGATATAACTGAATAGAGCAGGATAAATACATAATAGGGAGGCTTAATTTAAACTGGTGTGATGGGGCGCCTGGGTGGCTTAGTCGGTTGAGCGTCCGACTTTCGCTTAGGTCATGATCTCGTGGTTCGGGGGTTCGAGCCCCACATCGGGCTCTGTGCTGACTGCCAGCTCAGAGCCTGGAGCCTGTTTCAGAGTCTGTGACTCCCTCTCTCTCTGACCCTCCCCTGCTCACGCTGTCTCTCTCTCTCTCTCCTAGAAATAAATAAAACATTAAAAAAAATTTAAAAAATAAACTCGTGTGTTAAGGAAAGTCTCTCCAGATTCTATCAGCTAAGACATGAAGGATGAGGAAGACTTCACCAGGTGAAGAGCACAGGGAAGAGGATTTCAGGTAGAGGAAACAGGTTCTGATGCTGAAAGTGCTTGGCAGATTGGAAGAATAGAACACTAGTGGATTCTGAGTCTAGTTAGCAAGGGGAAATGATCACAAGAGAGAGGCTAAGGCCAGATGGGACAATACCGTGGTGTCGATGATGATGATGATGATGATGATGATGATGATGATGTTAGCAGTTAACATCCATTCTGTACCAGGTATTGTGAGAAATCCCTTATATCAATGATCTCGTTAAAAGCTAACCACAATCCTGTGTTTAGGTACTGTTATTATCTCCCATTAACAGGAGAACCCTAAAGGCCAGAAACTAAGGGGAAAACTAAGGGCCAGGAGAGGCCAAGCAACTTGCCCAAGGTCATAGAGTCAACAGGGATTTTGAATTTCATCTAAATGTAATGGGTTTTCAGTCAAGAGTGTAAAGCAGGTCATAATTAAGACCTGCTCCTCACCCTCCAGAAACTCCCAGACCAGGGGAAAGTTAGACCTTGCCACAAGATGAGTAAAAAGCCCACAGCAGGAAGCAACATTACAAACCTACAAAGTGCTGGGACGCCTGGGTGGCTCAGTGGTGAAGCGTCCAACTTCAGCTCAGGTCATGATCTCACAGTTCGTGAGTTCAAGCCCTGTGTCGGGCGCTGCCTGACAGCTCAGAGCCTGGAGACTGCTTCGGATTCTGTGTCTCCCTCTCTCTCTGCTCCTCCCCTGCTCACGCTCTGTCTCTTTCTCCCTCTCTCAAAAATAAATAAACATTAAGAAAAAACAACAACAACAACAACACAAACCTACAAAGTGCTATAAAGACCCGTAAGGAGAGAAATTTGTTTTGACCAAAGAGATCTGGAAAGGCTTCTTGCTGAAGGTGAAGTTGGTTGTGATTGTTGAAGGGAGGTGGACCTGTGGCAGGTGATTTTGGTGAGGACTGCAGACCTTCTGAATTGGGGGAAAGCTTTAGCGAAGACACTGAAGCATGAGGGTGTAGGGAGAAGACAACTAAGCAAGTTAAGTAGGTCTGTAGCAGCAAAGGAGGCACTGTGGCCATTTGTGGCATTGAGGAAAGGAATAGTGTGTACTTTGAGGGATGGGAGAAAAGGCATTCGCGAGACTGCCCTCCACAGTCGTCTTTTTTTTTTTTTTAATATTTTTATTTATTTCTAGGAGAGAGAGAGAGAGCGCGTGAGCAGGGGAGGGTCAAAGAGAGAGGGAGATACAGACTCCGAAATAGGCTCCAGGCTCTGAGCTGGCAGTCATCACAGAGCCCGACGCGGGGCTCGAACCCACGAACCGCGAGATCATGACTTAAGTGAAAGTCGGACGCTTAACCGACTAAGCCACCCAGGCGCCCCTACAGTCTTTTTAAATTGTAGAGAGTTTTGAATGACAGGCTGAGAAGTTTGACTTAATTTTATTGGAATGGGAAGCCACCAACAGTTTTTGAACAGAGAAGTGACCTAGTTAGGTCTATTTTTAAATAAGATTAGTTTTGGCATGATGTATAGGACTAGAGAAGGGGAACCGGTTAGGAGGCAATGGAGTCCATACTGCTAGCAACTTAGAAAACCAAAACGAAAAAATCCCAACTTATTGTAAAATTAAAGATTAAATAATTAAATGCAAGCAAATAAAATTAGAAGAAAATAGATGAAATGGTATTCATTAGCCTTCTAAGAGTATATGTGGGGAGGATAAACTTGCAAGTTTAAATACCATAGAAGAAATCAGAAAGGAAAAGAGTGAATTTCACCTCAATATAAAAAAGAAAAAAAGAACAAATGGACTCAAGAGTAATCAATTAAAAATTTTTAAATTTAATCTATTGAAAAAATTTTTAAATGTTTTTAAGAGAGAGAGAAAGAGACAGCATGAGTGGGGGAGGGGCAGAGAGAGGAGACACAAAATCTGGAGCAGGCTCCAGGCTCTGAGCTGTCAGCACAGAGCCTGGTGCGGGGCTCGAACACACAAACCATGAGATCCTGAGCTGAAGTTGGACACTTAACTGACTGAGCCACCCAATCGCCCCTAATTTATTTTTTAAAATAATCTCTACCACCAGTATGGGGCTAGAACTCATGACCTTGAGACCAAGAAGCCAACGCTCCACTGACTGAGCCAGCCTGGCGTCCCAAGCCTGGCTACATACAGACTAAATTTACAACTTTGGTATGTGTGTATATAAATAAAAAAGCAAACTAGATTCCCTTCTCCCCCTCCCCCATGCAAAAACAGATACTCTGGGAAATCTATATTTATGCAATATTACATAAATTATACATATTTATGCATATTATGCAAATATGATGAGTTACAATCTTTTTGTATAACTAATTAATGCAAAATAAGTTAAAAAAAGAGGCTTCTCAATAGATAAGTAGGTAAAGGACAATTTCAGAGGAGGAAGTATGAAGACTAAAACACTTAGAAATATAGTAGGGGCAGGGTGCCTGCCTCGGTGGCTCAGTTGGTTGAGCATCCACTCTTGATTTCAGCTCAGGTCATGATCTCAGGGTCTTGAGATCCAGCCCTGTGTCAGTCTCCACACTAAGTGTGGAGCCTGCTTAAGATTTTCTCTCTTTCTCTTTGGTAGCTCACCTCGGTAGCTCAGTTAAATGGCTGACTCTGTATTTTGGCTCAGGTCATGATCTCATGGTTTGCAAGTTTGAGCCCCACATTGGGCTCTGCTCTGACAGTGTGGAGCCTGCTTGGNCCCGCAAAAATGAATAAATAAAAATAAATATAGTATGGGCACCTGGCTGGCCCAGTCAGAAGAGCCTGTGACTCTTAATCTCTGGGGTCATGAGTTCAAGGCCCACATAGGGTGTAGAGATTACTTAAATAAGTAAAACTTAAAAAAATATTGTGGTGCCTGGTTGTCTCAGTTGGTTAAGTGTCCGACTTTGGCTCAGGTCATGATCTCATGGTTCGTGAGGTTGAGCCCAGCGTTGGACTCTGTGCTGACAGCTCAGAGCCTGGAGACTGCTTCGGATTCTGCGTCCCTCTCTCTGACCCTCTGCTGCTTGGACTCTGTCTCTCTCTCTCAAAAAGAAACATTAAAAAAATATATATATAGTAATCAAATTAATGTGTATTAAAATAACATGGCTCTTTTTTGTCTATTAAACTAATAGACAAATGAAGGTATTTTTCCTGGTACATTAAAAAACATATATATATAATAACAGCTTTATTGAGACATAATTTACATACCATACAATTCACCCATTTATTTACTTCTATTTTTTAATTTTTTATTAACAATTTTTTAATGTTTATTTATTTTTGAGATAGAGACAGAGTGCAAACAGGGAAGGGGTAGAGAGAGAGGGAGATACAGAATCTGAAGCAGGCTCCAGGCTCTGAGTTTTCAGCACAGACCCGACATGGGGCACGAACCCACAAACTGCGAGATCATGATGTGAACCAAAGTCAGACGCTCAGCTGGTTAAGTGTCAGACTCCTGATTTTGGCTCAGGTATTGATATTATAGGTTCATGGGGTTGAGCCCTGCATTGGACTCTGTGCTAACAGTATGGACCCTGCTTGGGATTCTCTCTGTCTCCCTCTCTCTCTGCCCCTTCCCTACTCATGCTCACCCACTCTCTCTAAAAATAAATAAATAAACTTTAAAGTGTATAATTCAATGGCTTTTAGTACATTCATAGTGTAGTATAGCCAACAGCATGACAATATTTTAAAACATTTTCATCACTCCAAAAAGAAAACCATACACATTAGTAGTCATTCAGCATATCCCGCCCACTATTCCAGCTGCAGGCAACTACTGATCTACTTTATGTCCTTATAAATTTGCCTATTCTGGACATGTTGCATAAATGGAATTATACAATATATAGTCGTTTGTGAATAGCCTCCATCACTTAGCATGTTTTTAAGATTCATCCATATTGTAGCATGTACCAGTATTCCATTTCTTATTATTGCTGAATAATATTCCTTTGTATGGATATACTACCTTTTATTGATCCATTCATCAGTTGACGAACTTATGGGTTGTTTTCACTCTTTGGCTGTTGTGAACATTTGTGTATGTATTTTTGTGTAGACGCATATTTTGATTTCTCTTGAGCATATACCTAGGAGTGGAATTGCTGGGTCATATGATAAGTCTATGTTTAACCTTTAGAGCACCTGCCAGACCGCTTTCCAAAGTAGATGCACCATTTTACATTCCCATCAGCAATGTATGAAAGCTCAAATTTCTCTATTTTCTCCTCAACACTTGTTATTGTTTGTCTTTTTTATTATAGCCATCCTGGAGTGTGCTCAGTGGTATCTTATTATAGTTTTGATTTGCATTTCCCTGCTGACTGATGACGCATCTGCCTTGTCATTCTTGCTAGCCCCAGGTACGTCTTTGGAGAAGTATCTACCCATATCTTTTGCCCATTTTAAATTGAGTTGTTTTTCTATTATTGAGTTTTAAGAGTTATTTATATATCCTAGATACAAGTCTTTTTTAAGATATATGATTTACAAATATTTTCTCCCATTCTGGGGGTTGTCTTTTCACTTTTTTTCTCAATATTTTTATTTATTTTTGGGAGAGCACAAGTGGGGGAGGGTAGAGAGAAGGGGACAGAGAATCAGAAGTGGGCTCTATGCTAACAGGCTGACAGCGGAGAGCCAGATGTGAGATGCCAGATGCAGGGGCTCAAACTCATGAACTGCGAGATCATGACCTGAGCTGACATCAGATGCTCAACAGGCAAGCCACCCAGGTGCCCCTCACGTTTTTGAAGGTGTTTTTTGAATCACGAGTTGTATACTTTGATGAAATCCAAATGATCGTTTTGTTGCTGTTGCTTGCGTTTTTGGTGTGCTTGGTAAACTTTGTATTGAAGTATAACATACAGAAAAGTACACATATCATAAATGTACAATTTGACAATCTTCCCAAACTGCACACACTCTGGAGCCAGCTCTGAGAGTGAGAAGTAGAACATTACCAGCACCCCAGAAGTCTTCCTCATGACCCTTCCCTTCCAAGGATAACCACTATCCTGATTTTTAACCCCACGATTGGTTTTGCCTGTTTTTGAAGTACCTAAATGGGATCATACTAAAGAAGCAAACATCTTCAATAGTCTTACTCAATGCTAGGAAAGATGTGAAGAGACTAGAATATCATCCACTTTGAGTGAGCTAATCTCTCAGAAAACCAACTTGTGTTAATGTGCACATCGTTTGACCCATTAATTCCATTTCTGGGAATCACAGCTTCACTTATAATACAGAAAATTTTAATGCAGAAAATCAGACAGTGATGGGTAGGAAAATGGCTTGGTTAACTTAGACATCCTAATAGTGGAATGCGACACAGCCATCAAAATGATGTTTACCAAGAGGTTAAAAGATTGTGGGGGAAAAAAACCTCACTTATGATAAATGTTAACTGAAAAAGTAGGATAAAAACTAGTAGCTATAATTATGTAAAAAGGTCTATGCATAGGAAAAATACATGGGAAGAAAGTACATTGGTGGTAATAAGATGATTGAATTCTTTTTTTAAATATAGTTTTAAAAATGTTTATTTATTTATTTTGAGAGAGAGCACAGTGGAGGGGCAGAGAGAGGGAGAGAGAGAGAATCCCAGGGAGAGAGAGAATCCCAATGCCACCACGGTGCCCCACATGAACCGGGAGATCATGACCTGAGCCAAAATCAAGAGTTGGATGCTTAGCTAAGGTGCCCAGGCACCCCAAGATGATTAGATTCCAACTGAATTTTTCTTCTCTTTGCCATTTTTCAAATTTCCTTTACTGTACTCATGCTACCTTTCTAACAACAAACACTGACCATAAAAGAAAAATAATCCTGGTGGGAAGTGACAAAGACCTGATTAGAGCTAAATTAGGGCACCTGTTGTAAGACCCAGGCAAGAAAGAGGAGAATAGATACAGTGTGGCTGCTCATGGAATATGCGGGGTGATGGGTGGGAAGGACGGAAGGCAATGTTAAGGTTTGGAGGAACTGAGAGGGCACAGGTGTCCAGGAAGTAAATCAGGGATCCCTGAAGTAAACACAGCACAGTGGTTCAGAGCATGGGCTTTTGCTAAAAATGCTCCTGTTTGGGGCGCCTGGGTGGCTTAGTCGGTTAAGCGTCTGACATCTGCTCAGGTCATGATCTCAGGGTTTGTGGGTTCAAGCCCCTTATCAGGTGCTGTGCTGACAGCTAACTCAGAGCCTGGAGCCTGTCTTCAGATTCTGTATCTCCCTTTCTCTCTGATCCTCCCCTGCTCACAGTGTCTCTCCCTCTCTCTCAAAAATAAATAAAACATTTTAAAAAGTTGGGGCACCTGGGTGGCTTAGTCGGTTAAGCGTCCGACTTTCGCTTAGGTCATGATCTCGCGGTTCGTGGGTTCGAGCCCCGTGTCAGGTTCTGTGCTGACTGCCAGCTCAGAGCCTGGAGCCTGTTTCAGAGTCTGTGTCTCCCTCTCTCTCTGACCCTCCCCTGCTCACGCTGTCTCTCTCTCTCTCCTAGAAATAAATAAAACATTAAAAAAAAAATTAAAAAAAAAACATTTTAAAGAGTTAAAGAAAAAAAAAGATGCCCCTGTTTTGGATCCTCCCCCAAGCACTTATAGGTAACTGAACTGAGCAAGTTATTTAACTTTTTTGAGCTTGTTGCCTCATGTCTAAAATGGGGATCACAACAGCACCTCCTAGAGGATTGTTAAGGAGGATGAATTGACAGAGAGTTTAGAAAGTGCCTGGTACACGGTAAGCTTTCCGTAAAGATGAAACATTGCGATATGCCCAGAAGCCTGGGAGGTTGGGGGTAGGTAGTGGCTAGTACTTCTCTGTCCCCATCACCTGTCAGATCAGACATAGTCTGATATAGCCCCAGCTAGCTCATTGCCAGGAGGTTGCTCTAGAGGATGCTTTGAGACCCACAGAAGTGGGAATGAATGGGACCCTGAAGTTGGGACACGTGGGAAGACTGGAGTAGAGGAAACTGGAGTTGGGAACTAGGAATTTGCGAATTACATTGGATAGTCTAGCAACAAAGCAGCGGGGATCTGGATCATCCCACTCTCCCATGTCAGGGCATCAGGATGCTTTCTGGATGGTGTAAGGAGGAGCACTGTCCAGGCTGTCCCCTCTTTCCTCAACAGGTGCTAGCTAATTGGGTCCATTCTGCCTCATCACTCTGCCTCCTCCCCCACCTAGACCTCGACTTGCTGACAGCATAAAAAACAAGGACAACCAGTGGGACATCTACAGGAAGATAAGGGGAGCTGTGGCCTCCGGAGGCCACCCCTGCCACTGCCCTTCCCTGCCCTGCACAGGAGGGCACAGGAGGTAGGGCTATGAGTAGCTACCCAGACAGATGTATGGCTGAAGCCTCAGACCACATTCCCTCCTATCTTCCTCACAGGTCTTGAAATCTGAGGCTGGCTACATAACTGGGCCTGGCATTTGCTTTCATCTCTGGTCTGGTGCTCCTCCTGTCTGTTTTCAACCTGTCTGGCTGCTCTGTGAGTTCTGCGGGCTGTTAGTGCTATCAGTCCAGTTCCCAGCACCACCTGCCTGCCTGCTTCCTGGTGGCCATGACCTTACTCCTCTTGCTTGTTGCCCTTCTCCTACCCAGTGTCCACCCCTCCTATCCAAAAGCTGGTCCCTTGGGCCAGAAGCCACCTCTGGTCTCCTCAGAGAGATCCCATCCTAATCTGTGACCCTGCCATACCTTGTGCACTTTGACTATCTGGGCCCCATCCCTCCAAGAACTATAAACTTTCATTACCCAGAGCTCCCCAAACCCAACTCCTGCCCATACCCTGGTTCCTTTCATCTGCCCCTGACTCTCTTCCATTTTCCTTCATCCCTGACTCCCAACCTCCACCCTTCCCCTTCTTACTCCCTCACCTCCATCTATCCTCTACCCTATTGTCCTCTCCTGATTCTCTGAACCCCTCTACATTATGACCTGGCCTTAGGTTCTCTTCCCCTTGTCCTCCTGCCTTATCTCCTCATGGGCTAGAATATCTGCAGCTTCATAAGCAATAAGCAGCTTCATGAGGCCATTTCCTATGGTAGCTACTCCCTCAGAAATAACATGTAAAACCTTCACTCTTCCCTTAAGTCCATCTTCCAGACTCAACTCTCCCTCTGCCTCTACCTCTGGGAGTTTCCCTTGGTGTCCCAGACTTAGATCCCACCCCCATTCCAGCCTCCCAGCCTCCCAGAGAGCCTCCATCACACCTATGAGAGTGTCAGATTCCAGGCATCACAGTCACAGATGTAAGACCCCAGTCCATCCAAACTCATTTCTCCGTCCCTTTTCCCTAGGGATCGTTTTTGGTCAGGGAAAACCTTTCCCTCAAACGTCTCCTTATTTTTGGTATCCTGACCCTGCTCCCTTTACCTCCTAGGACATGAATATAAACACTATCTATGGATGCGATCCCATCAGAAAAATACAATCCAACCTGCTGGGCAAAGTGGAGGCAGCCTGCAGTAGAACTGGGAGGGTTGGGGAGTTCTGGTGGTGCGCTATCATCCTATTGCCCTGAGACTTCAGGTCCTTGCTGGGGGATCAACGTTGGATTGTCCTCCATGGTCATCTTCATTATGTGCTTTTTTTTTTTCAACCCCACCAAGCAATTCTATGACACCAGCTGGATGTCCTACAGTTCAACTCAATTCTGATGCCATCTACCTGAAGATAGTATCAGATCCCACAGATTAAGGGTTCAGTCCCACCAGACTGCCCCCACTTCAGACACCAGGCAAAAGTCTAGGTTATTACCTGTGCTTCTGATGGACTGGGTATACTTAATGTATTTTATTTTATTTTAAAATAAGCTCTTCACCCAGCATGGGGCTTGAACTCATGACCCTGAGATCAAGAGTTGTGTGCTCTGTGGACTGAGCCAGCCAGGCCCTCCCAACTTTTTTTTTTTTATACTTAGAAGACTAAGTATAAATTGGATGTTCCCATGATCTTCTCTTTAGTATGACTAATTTGCTAGAGTGACACACAGGAAATCAGTTTACTTACTAGATTACCAGTTTATTGCAAAGGATATTAAAAGATATGAATGAACAGCCAGATAAAGAGATACATAGGACAAAGTCCAGAAGAGTCCTGAACACAGGAACTCTGTCCCTGTGGAGTTTGGGGTATACTACCTTCCTGGCACAAAGATGCATTCCAGTTCACCAAACTAAAAGCTCTCTGAACACCATTCCTTTGGGTTTTTATGGAGGCTTCATTACTGAGGCACTGATTCAACCTCCAGTTCCTCATCTTGCCCTAGTGGTGGTCGAGGGAGGTGGTGGCGAGACTGAAAGTGTCAACCTCCAATCACTTGGCTGGTTCCCAAGGCAACCAACCCCAGCCTTAGGTGCTTTCTAGAAGTCACCTTATTCACATAATCTCAGGTGTAGTTGAAAGAGGTTTGTTATGAATCTCAAGACACATTTATTGTTCTTATCACTTAGGAAATGCCAAGGGTTTTAGGAGTTCGGTGCCAGAAATGGGGACAAAGACCAACTATGTATTTCTTTTTATATGTTAGAATATCAGAGCATCAAAAGCTGGTGCTGGAATCCACATTTGAGCTGATTGAAAGTGACAAGGATGGGTTTGGGGAGTGGCTGTGGGTGGGCAAATGACCCTAAGCAGACTCAGGAAAAAGAAGGCCCACACTGGTAACAGTCAGGACACCTTAGTTGGAAGAACAAATGCTTGGAAGGGAGGCACAGTTATTAGGTTTGAATCTTGCTTTAACCCCAATGGAGCTGCACCATGGGCTTCTAATTGAGGGCCAGTACAGTTATGTGCACTGAGCAGAGAGCCATTTCATTTCATTTCATTTCATTTATTTAAAAATGTTTTCATTTATTTTTGAGAGACAGCATGAGTGGGGGAAGGGCGGGGGGTGGGGAACAGAGGATCCCAAGTGGGTGTTTCCCTGACAGCAGTGAGCCCAATGGGGGGCTCAAACTCATGAACTCATGAACTGTGAGATCATGACCTGGACTGAAGTTGGATGCTCAACCGATTGAGCCACCCAGGAGCCCCATCAACCATTCCATTTTAAATAACTGTCAGGATGAGAAGGGAGATGGCATTTCAGTTACACTAAGTGTGAGTTCATTGATTCAAGCATTTCCCACACAATATGGACCCTAAAAGCAAGCCAAATTCCAAATCTGGTGTGTAAGCCTTGAAACAGCAATTGGTTCCAAACTAGCTGAGGGGGACTTATTGACAGGTTGGCCCTGCTTTATTTTATGGATGATTTGAGGAATTTTCATGTTTTAACTATATGCAATTTTTTGACCCATACATTGGCTTTAGAACCTAACCCCTTTGCATGATACAATTCTGCTGTGCTTTGTGAACTTTTCTCAGCCACTTACCCTCCACGCCTCGGTTTTCTTCTGTGTGAAACAGGGTTGGGGAAACTGACCTTGGAGATCCTTCAGTTTCCTAACTCTGAGTACCCTCCAAGTGTTATGTATAGAATTTACAATTTACAGTAGTTTTTGCCACATTTATTCTCTCTTTTAATCCTCAAAACTATCCTATAAGGTAGATACCATTACTTTTCCTATTTTATGGCTGAGGAAATTGAGGCTCAGAGAGGTTATAAAAGTTATTCAAGGGGCGCCTGGGTGGCTTAGTCGGTTAAGCGTCCGACTTTCGCTTAGGTCATGATCTCGCGGTTCGTGGGCTCGAGCCCCGCGTCAGGCTCTGTGCTGACTGCCAGCTCACAGCCTGGAGCCTATTTCGGAGTCTGTATCTCCCTCTCTCTCTGACCCTCCCCTGTTCACGCTGTCTCTCTCTCTCTCTCCTAGAAATAAATAAAAATATTAAAAAAAAAGTTATTCAAGGTTATACACACAAACAATAGGTGGTGAAGGCAGGATTAAATCCTTGTGAGTTCTTATCCAGGGAGTCTCCAGGTACACTTCAAACAGTTCAGAATGCATGAAAGCATATAGGAATGCCCCAGATCCGAGTGGGCAGGCAGGCTCTCTTGAAGGTCAGGGCTAATTAAAATGAAGGGGTGTAATTTTACATGTACCTCCTTTGCCTTATACATCTCAATGCTCTTGGTCTTTTGTTCATACACCTGTCTTCCCCAAGTCCAAAGTTAAAATCCTGCTGCTAGGGCATTCCACTTTTGGCTAGGGGAGGTCCTATCCTGGAGCTGAAAGAGGTTACCACATCCCTGGGGATAGGGGTCCTCTTCTCAAGGCCTGGGTCCTCTTTGTTGTTCTTGGCTCCTCTCCTAGCAACCAAAGTTTTAAAAAAGGTTCTGCAGAACAATGGGGACCTTGTCTCCCGCTTCCTAAGAAGAGGGACCAGCTGGACTAAGAGTTTAGATCCTGGGCAGCTGCATTACACCATCTTGGCCAAGTTCAGGGAGCAGCTCTGCCAATAAGTCAAGTTCATGGCCTAAGTCTTGACCTCAGCCTTAGCCTGGTGAGGAGTTTCCTGAAATTATCTCCCTTTCTTGCCACCCTGACTCTGACACAAAAAAGATAGCCTCCACCCAAAATATGCACCTCATCCTTAGGGAGACCTGATCTCATCTTTGGGTGTATATTAACTTTCTAGGGTTGCTGTAACAAATTAACTGTAAACTTTGTTGCTTGAAACAACAGGAATTTATTCACTCACAGTTCTAGAGGCCAGAAGTTCAAAGTCAAGGTGTCCACAGGAGTAGTTTGTTCTGGAGGCTCTGAGGGAGAATCTGTCCCCTGCCTCTTTCCTAGCTTCTGGTGGCAGGGAATAATCAGTGTTCTTTGGCTTGTAGATCTATTACTCTGATCTCTGTGTCTGTCTTCACATAGGCCTCTTCTCTAGCTCTGTGATTTCTCCTTTTCTGTCTTAGGAGCCTACTTTCTCTTGGATTTAGGGCCCATCCTGGTCTAGGATAATCTCCTTTTGAGACCCTTACCTTAATTACATCTGCAAGGACACTTATTCCAAATAAGATCACATTTCAAGGTTCTCAATAGATTTATCTTTTGGGGGCCAGGGTTCAACACAATGCAAGTGCCTCCAATTTAATGGAGAAACATAAGCCCACTCTTGGAGGATCCCTGAGTCTGAGAGGAGAGATCTGTCTCTACTTTAAGAAGCTCCTTTATGATGGTGAAGACCTTTAATTTCCAGACTGGTCCCCAAGAGCCTTTAAATTGAGACAGGTGCACAAATGCTGGTGGCAGGGAAGGGTCGGCATCGGCAGAATCCAGACCACTGTTCTCTATAGAACAGAATGAAGGCATTGTGTCCAGTATATGTCAGGATTTGGAGTGGGGAGGGCAGAGCAGTTTCTGCCTCAAAGGCTAGTGAGGCAATCAAGGTGTCTGGTTCCAGTTTTTGCCCACCCTCATTTGTCTTCTGCCAGCTCCCAGATGTTAATGAGCTAATATCATTGCTAAACATTTTTTGAAAATGAACTCCCCCCCACCCCCCATATGATCATAAACAAAGTGGGACTGAGAGGTGTTTCACTATGCTGGGAAGCCATCAGGGTTAAGCCCCCATAAGGGTCCTTTTTTTGAGTCCTAATCTAGCTCTCTAAGCCCTGTTTTCTCTTTTCTTGCAAGGGCCTAACAATTCAGATTTCTCTCTCTCTCTCTCTCTCTCTGGGAATTATCTTCCTGAGCTAGGAGCCATACAAGGCTTGCAGGTATCCATCCTTCATGCCCACTTTCTTCCCTCCTACAGGCTGGAACAGCCTCAGCCTGCTGCCTGTCTACCCATTCTCCAGGCTCCTCGCGCCTCTAGAGCAGATGCTGAGTGGGGCCCCAGCTCTCCCCACACCTCATTGCTTCCCCTGTTAAGATCTCTCTAAAGACAATTGCATGACATCTTCCTTCTAAAGGTTGTACAGTTGATCCTTATGGGGAAAGAGACCCAAATGGTCCCAATTTACCAGTCTGGGGGAAGGTTTGAAACTTTCAGAAACCTGGTGAGCTTCTCCAGCCCTGGTCCACAGAATGAAAGGGCAGCCAGCAGCCTGGCTCTGTCTCCTCTCCTCTTAGCCCTGGCCTGAAGATATCGACCAAGGCAACCACTCAGTTTCTTCCTTACCTCTGAGACAGCACCTCCCAATTGTTATTCTCACCTCTATTTCCTCAGTCTCATGCAGGAACAGCACCCTTAGGGAAAGATTCTTAAAAGAGCCACTAAGCATATGGGATCTCATTCTGAGGAGGTCCTAGTGGGGTTGACTCCTAATTCCCCTTTCCTAGAATCAGTCATGTGGATTTTGAATCAGAGAAACTTGGAATACCATTAGGGGCCCCACAGTTTCTCTGTAGCATCCCAGAAATAGTGGACAAGAAGGCACAGACACGGTGGCAGATGTGGAATGGGCTACCCCCACCTGCCCCCCACCCGCCCGTCTCCAGATCCTACTATTGTACCACTGCCCCATTTGTGAATACCCAGCTGGAGGATATTGGGACATCAACAGAGTTTATTATACAAAGGATTTACTACATTCAGTTTTGAAGAATTTCAGTGCACTGGTGGAATCAGTGTTTGACTATCAATATGCACAAGCTTAAAATCCATGACTTTGAAAGGCTGAAGAATCATGTGAGTAAGATATGTGAGGAACGGAAAGGGGTGGCCAGGGTTTGACAGGGTGCTGATGGGGAATTGAAGCTGGGGGACAGAGCTGGGAAGGACAGACTTAGGACTGACTGAGAGTTGTTCCCCTTTTGTTATCTTGATGGCTTCTTGGCTGTCCCCATCCACATGACCCCTTGGAGCTCTGCTTCCAAAAAACTATTCACAGGAGAAGAAATGGATTGACCACAGATTCTACTCCTGGCTTTCGCTCACGCCAAGCATGGGAGCCCTGTTTGAGTTAAGAGTCTGACTGCTGATAATTAAGCAGATGATGGACAAGACTAACAAGAGCAACAAATATGGAATCAAGAGCCCACTCCTAGCCTCAGTTAAACTTGTCATTAAAACAAAACATATACCCCCACCAAGGCCTCAGTAGAAAGATCTAGGGTCACCTGGGAAGGTGCTGGATTCTGCAAGGAACAATTTTTATTGGAGAGGCTGCGAAGTTCTAGCAAATCCAACCCATGCTGTCTTTCTGAATGTCTTTAGGTCTGATCCCTCTTGGCCATGCACTTCTAAACTTTCTACTTTGGAGCCATTCCATCTCCTCTTCTGAAGCAGCCCTTCCCTTATACACCTCGTGTCTTTCCCTTTCCCAAATTTATAGGGAAGACCTACTTGCTGGGCAACTCACTAGGGCCTGATCAGTATGGTAGATGGGGAAAGTGGTTCACCAATATATCCTTTCTCCCTCTGTTAAGCTCCTCATAAATCCCGTATCCCGCATTGACTCTCTACTATTACTAAAGGGGTCATGAGAACAGTGAGCCAATCTAGTTAGTGATGAGTGGTCACTTGACTTCCCCTTTGGACAATGATTTCAGTTACATCCAGGTCAGTGTTCTGGGCCAAGGCCAGCACACTGACCTGGCTCTGAATCCTCTCTGCCCCTGTAACTCATCTCAGCCTTTCCTTCCTTTCTTGAGCTGTAGCCTTCCAACCCCAGCATCAAGGCTCTGTCCACTTCTGCTGGGGAAACCCTGTCTCCTCATTCGAAGTCTCCAGGCTGCTCCTGGAACCCGCATGGGGCTGTTTCCAGAGGCAATGTACACTTCTCTCCATTTTTCCTCATACAAAGCAAAGATAATAGAGACTTTGGGATGACTTCATGTCACTTTGGAATCAGGTTGCAGAAGCCTGAGGATCTGAGACCTATGAAAGACCTGGACAGTCTGCTCCTCCAGAACCTTCTGCTGAAGGGGGGCCAGAATGAAGTGGGCCATCCTCACTCTTGAAGAAGGCCACCTTCTCATCCCCTTTCCTCAGCTCATCCCAGTTCATTCCTTTTTCCTTTATTTACCAGATAATGGAAAACCTCTGAAAGATCAGGCCTAGACCAGGTATCCCACTGGCTCTACACTTTGGCTGTAATTCTGGTGAGAGGCTTCAAGAGACTCCCCCTCACTGGCCCTTCCTCAATCCTTACACCATTCACACTGAGAGCCTCCTCTGCTCCCCAGAGTAAGTGCATTTCCTTGCCTCTCCCAGGCCCCTCTCCCCATTTACATCTGTCTGTCTCCTGGTCCAATCCTGTCCTCCAGTCCCACCCTCTTACTCATCTCTCTGACTCTGTCTCTCCTTCAGAGAGACTTCAGAGCCAAGCCCAGGCCTTCCCTCTGGCAATTAGAGGAAAAGCTGTTCCGAGGCTTCTACCTACCACTGGTGAGTGACTCTGGCCACTCAGCCATGATCTCAGGGCCTGATTCAGCTACCTTCCCCACCTGAATTTTTGTTACTGACAGAAATGGGTACTCATGGGGTAATAATGTAAGTAAGCACAGTATGCAATTCATACCATCTATTAGCTGTGAAATTGTGATTCTTGAAAAAGTTTTTCTTTGGGGAAATTCACCGCCATTTCACATTTTGTGCATAAAGTGAAACTTTATTGATTTTGAATAAGGCCTGACATCTTATTCCTATATTTCAAATTCATATAAAATATGACGTTACTGTGCCTTCCCAGGAAACTCTGTTGCAGAGTTCCAGTCCTAGAGAGGAAGCATTCTGGCAGCTCAGGACCTCTTTCTTCTGAATGATACCATCCTACTACAAGTCCAAGGTAGTTCTTTATCCTTACATAATTTCACTTCCTGAATTCTACCCTGAACTCCTCTTCCTTCTCCTTCTCAATTTACCACCTCCAGAGGCTTCCTTAGTCCTTAGTCAATAAATGGGCAAGCGTGTGCATGTTTGAACTTAATGGGGAGGAGATGGCGATGATGAGAGGAGCCACCAGGGGGAGCCTGTGCCTAAGAAGACACTTATGTGGGCGCATAAGGGGGCCATTCAATATTTTTTTCCCCTTTTTTCCAAAGCAGTAAAGATGCCAGGCATTCCAGCTTGTGGACTGTGTGTGTGTGTGGGGGGGGGGGGCACTCCCTATAGACCTGGGGGTCCAGAGCTGCCTGCCCCCTTCTCATTCTCTGACTCCCTTTCTTTCCCTGACCACGTAGAGAATTGTGAACTAAATTTTGGTGCATCTGCACACTTCCTAAGGACAAGTTCCCTGATGGACATGTTCAATGTGGGAATTAATCCTGTTTTTTTTTTTTTACCTCACCCAACAACCCCTACTAGTCCCTGCCACCCATCCCTCCCTGAAAACCTCACTGACCCAGGCTTTCCCACCTCTCTTCCTCTCTTGGTTTAGGAATCAGGGGGCTCTGGGTAGTACAGTTATATCCATTCCTTCCATCTTCACCCCAACTCCCAAGATAACCCTGGCTCAGCAACTTCCCCCACCCCCACCCCACCCCATTGCCCCAGGTAGTCTTGTTCTTCTTTAAGACCCAGCTGGCCTATTTTCATCAATTTCAGGTCTGGATCAACCAAACAGTGAGTGTGCCTATGGGAAGAAGGGAAGAAAGTCAAAGAATCTCTAAAGCTTATAATCTAATCCCTTTTTACCCTAGGTCATAGGGACCAGTCAGTTCCTGCATCTATAATCAAACCTGCTATGCCCCTGGTACTGTGATGCATGCTGAGGATACAAAAATACAAATAACCATGGTCTCTGCCTTCCAGGAACTTATATACTAATCAGGGAGACAAACAAATAACTAGGCAACCACAGGATAGTTTGATAAATGCTATTTTAGAAGTAGGTACCAAGAACTGTGGGGGAACAGGAGAAGGTGCAACTAAATCTATTGGGGGTGAGTAGGGAAGTCTTAGGAGAGGGGGTGACATTTGAAGTATATGTTAAAGGGTTTAGGCCAGGAGGAAAAGAGAGTGAAACACTTGCTAAGCACTAGGCACAGAGTGAGGGGAAATCTGGTGAGTTCAAGGAACCACAAAGAGTTCAAAGTATAATATATTCTTCAGAGAGTGGGAGGAGGAAATGACTGGGGAGAAGACTAGAAAGAGAGGAAGAGCCAGTTGTGAAGAAAGAGATGTGTTTGACCTTTGCACTGAATATGGAGCTTGATTAGATTTGCTCGTTTTATTTGCTTGTTTAATATTTTACATCCAAGTTAGTTAGCCTATAGTGTAACAATGATTTCAAGAGTAGATTCCTTAATGCCTTTTACCCATTTAGCCCATCCCCTCTCCCACAACCCCTCCAGCAACCCTCTGTTTGTTCTCCACATTTAAGAGTCTCTTATGTTTTTGTCCCCTTCCCTGTTTTTATATTATTTTTGCTTCTCTTCCCATATGTTCATCTGTTTTGTATCTTAAAGTCTTCATATGAGTGAAGTCATATGATATTTATCTTTCTCTGACTGATGAATTTCGCTTAGCATGATACCCTCTAGTTCCATCCACGTAGTTGCAAATGGCAGGATTTCATTCTTTTTCATTGTCGAGTAATACTCCATTGTATATATATACCACATCTTTTTTTAGATTTGCTTGTTATAATATTCTGGACAAAACAAGGTTAGATTTAAGGAGACAGGGACACCACCTTGAAACCCACTCTTCTTTTTCTAAATTTATTTATTTTGAGAAAGAGAGAGGAAGAGAGAGACGGAGAGAGAGAATCCCAAGCAGGCTCCATGCTGTCAGTGCAGAACCCAACAACTCAGGGCTTGACCTCACCAACAATGAGGTCGTGACCTAAGCCAAAACCAAGAGTCGAACGCTTAACCAACTGAGCCACCCAGGTGCCCCTGGAACCCACTGTTAACAGTCTCAATGACAGGTGGTCAGGGCCAGGCCTAAGGCCTGGACCAGTATATGGGAGGAAAGCTGAAGTGGTTTGGACACTGGCTCACCCTGCCACCAGGTCCAATGGAGAGGGAAGGGTGGGGCTCTGGTCTCTGGCTTTTGCAGGCTGGAGAAGACTAGGGTCACTGTAGTCCTGTGGTCCATTATTGGGTGGCATAGAACCTGTGGTCTGTGTTCAAACAGTGGATCCCTTGGTGAGGGAGGGGAGGTATGAGGCTGGGGTTGGGAATATGGGTAGGCAGTAGGGGGGTGAACAAGGGATTGAGGCCCATACATAAGCAGATAAGGAGCCTGAGGCTTTGCTTTCTTTCCTTTGCCTGGACTGCATTCTGGTCTTGCCTACCTTTGCCTTCACCTTCAATATTTCTAGAGGCTACTGCCAAATGAACACCAGAGAGCTCCAAAGGTGAGGTATCCCTGCGGAAATGCTCCTACCCCTGGCTTGGGGTCCTCTCCTTCACCCACCCAGGGACCTCAGATCCTCCTGACTCCTCCTTTGTAGGAATTGTGGACCTGGGTCCTTGTCCACATCTCAAAACCTTCAGCCCTAGAACTACCCTCTTTACCCAGACACCCAAGATCAAAGACTTCAACTCTTATACCTCCCATTTCCCCAGGTCCCAACATCCTGTTCAGGAATCTTCTCTACCTCTGGCCCTAGAACACTCCCTACCCACCAAAGACCTCAGACTTGGGATCTCCATGTACCTATTCAGAGTCCTTTTACTCAGGAAGACCATACTGGGTCATCTCTCTGATGACCTTCTCACACACTCCACCAGAACCTGCATGATGATATCTACATCCCTAAGCTGTTCTCCAAAATCCTGACACATGGTTTGGGATCACTTGCCCCTCCTACACTGGAGGTGGGGCATAAGCAAGGACAATAGCAGTAAGTGCCCAGTCTGTAAGAGCAGGTGAAAGTTTCCATCTAAGCCCACTTTTCCCCTAGGAATTGCCAGGCTGGCTGGTTCCCTCCCTGGAGGTTCTTCTCACGGGTGGCCCTGAGGAACTTCCTTGAGTCATACAACTCCAATGAAAAACCTGGTCCTCTTCATTTGTCTATACCCCCAGGGGCCCCGTAAGTACAATTCCTTCCCTTCTGAGCATGGAGACCCAAGCCAAATCTTAGGCTGAAAAGAAACAACCAAGATTCAGCAGGATTGTGACTAGAAAACAGATTCCCACTTTTGTCCATTTCCAGCTTCTCTCTGGGGATCCAGAATGGGCCCAGCCTCAAAACTTAGAAGAGGAGGAGAAGCCCCTCCCAAACCAGGAAGCGGCTGAAGTAGAGGCCAAGGATGACCAGTTCTCAGTTCTGGGCCTCTGGGAGGAGCAGTGGCTTAAGGGCCAATAGCTTGATTCCTGATGTCGGTGTGTTGTCTACCCTAGGTTGGTTGTCTACCAACCTCGCTTGAGGGCTAGGACCAAGACAATCCAAATCCTTGGATGAGGCCAAGGTATTATTCCTAGGCTTTATTGAAGCTGAGGAGCCATCTCAGGACTTGGCCATGCAGATGAGCCACCTCAGGACCTCCATGAAGCTGAAGAGTAATAGTAGCCCTGGACAAGCCTGAGGGGATGCCCCCTTTCCAGAGAGACTGAGGAACTGTCCTTAGTCCCATATGGGCCTAAGGAGCCACTTTAAGCTCAGGATGAGGCTGAACAAAATCTGAGCTGTAGGTCTCAGCTGAGGACAAAGATAATGGCAGTCCTTACCTTGGTCCCAAGCCTTGGACAAGGGATGGCTGAGGGCCCAGGAATGATGGTGAGTAGCAGCACCCAGGGGCCTACCCTAAGCCTAGCACAAGGCTGAGGGGTCACTTAGGTACAAGTGGGCTTGGGCTCTTATTTCTCTGTTTAGGTAGTCAGCAGCAATGTGGGGCCCTCCAAGCAACCCTGCTTCAAGGCCTCTTGTTACTAGGCCAAAGGACTCTGCAGGTATCTCTCTTGTCCTTGGCAAATATTCCTCCCAACCAGCGGCTGCTCCAGGAATCTTGGGGGAGACAAGCATGGGCCCAGAGCCCATCACAGTTCCTATTTGGTTTCAGAAATCTTGAGGAAAGAAACGGCACAGCTCTGCAGATCCTCCTCCTCACAATAGGTGGGAGAGCTAGCCTTGAGCCAAATTGAGAAGTGCATTAAAGCCCAAGTAGATAGAAGCTGCTGGATTATATGGTGAGGTAGTTCAAATCTTAAAGTTGCTACTTGCTAGTTGACTGACCTTGGTCAACTAATCTTTCTACACCTTTATTTTTTTAATTTTTTAAATTTTTAAAAAAATACAGTCTTTAAAAAAATTTTTTTTAATGTTTTATTTATTTCTGAGAGAGAGAGAGAGAGAGACAGTGTGAGAAGGGGAGGGTCAGAGAGAGGGGAGATACAGAATCTGAAAGAGGCTCCAGGCTCTGAGCTAGCTGTCAGCACAGAGCCCGACATGGGGCTCGAACCCATGAACCATGAGATCATGACCTGAGCTGAAGTCGGACGCTTAACCGGCTGAGCCACCCAGGCGCCCCTCTACACCTTTATTTCCTCACTTGTAAAATGGGGTTACTCTTAGTACTTTTCTGATGAGGTTATTAGAAGCATTAAATGAGGGACTTTTTAAATGTTTATTTATGTTGAGAGAGAGAGAAAGGAAGTGTGAGCAGGGGAGGGGCAGAGAGAAAATCCCAAGCAGGCTTCATCCTGTTGGTGCAGAGCCTGACTCGGGGCTCAATCTCAGGAACTGTGAGATTATGACCTGAACTAAAATCAAGAGTCAGATCCCCAACTGACTGAGCCACCCAGATGCCCCAAATGAAGGACTTATTAAAGACCAACAAAGTGCCTGGCATATAGTAATTCTCATAAATGTTAATTACTTTCATTAATGGAAGTGACCAGTTTAGCCAACAAATTCAGATACAACCACTCCCTCCATTACCCATAGTCCTCAGCTGTTCAAAAACATACAAACTGGGTGTATATTTCTAGAGTGTTTTCCAACACCAACAACAAATTCTCTGTGAACACCAATTGGGTGTCCTACATGTCAATTCAATTCTAACACTAACTACCTGGAGTTAGCACAGAACCCACAGGTTAAGGGCTCAGTCCCATAAGACGGCCCCAATTCAAATGCCAGTTGCAAGTCACTGGTACTTTCCATGCTATAAATTGGTTTGACAATTTGCTAGAATGGCTCACAGAATTCAGGGGAGTACATTAATTATGTTTACTGGTTTATTACAAAGGATGTAACTCAGGGGCTCCTGGGTGGCTCAGACGATTAAACATCTGACTTTCTCAAGTTATGATCTCATGGTTCGTGGGTTCAAGCCCACGTTGGGCTCTGTGCTAACAGCTCAGAGCCTGGAGGCTGCTTTGGATTCTTTGTCTCCCTTTCTCTCTGTCCCTCTCCCACTCATGCTCTGTCTCTCAAAAATAAATACATATTAAAAAAAAAAAAAAAGAAACCCTCCCCAAAGGATACAACTTAGGAAGAGCCAGATGGGAGAGATGCACAGGGCAAGATACAGGGTGGGGGTATGTGTGTGTAGCTCCCATGCCCTCTCTGAGTGTGTCACCCTCCCAGCACCTTTATATGCTTTACCAAATTTCCTCACTCAGGAATTTTTATGGAGTTCAATCTCTAGTCCTACTCCCCTCCCACAATGTTGGGGATGGGGCTGAAAGTTACAACCCTCTCATCACTTGGGTCTTTCAGGTGACCAATTCCATCCTTAGGCTGCATGTCCCTACCCTAAGTCACCTCATTAGCATACATACAGGTGTGATCTAAAATTCAGACTCCTTATAAATAACAGAAGACACTCCTATCACTTAGGAAACTCCAAGGGTCTTAGATGCTCTGTACCTGCACAAAAACCTGAGGACAAAGACCAAATATATTTATTATATCACAATATTTAATACCTATATATATATATTTTAATTGTTCCAGAAGAGAGAAGAGTATTGCACGCACAAGTCCCACCCTGGTCTCCGCCAACTCCTAGGCACCTTCCTGATTGCTGTGTCCTAGAAATGATTTTTAGCCTGTGTCAGTCACACAGAGGCCCTGTCCAGATGGTGTCCAGGCCTCCAAGCCTGGGTGGTCTGATGCCTGGAGGGTAGTCGTTGGTCCCCGAGGTGGGGTGGGGGGTGGAGTGCCTGGGTCGCATAGGATGTCCTCATACAGGCTTAGAACTGGGCCCGAGGACCGTCCTTGAGCCCCAGTCTGCTCCAGCAGGGCTCTGAGCAAGCCCACAGTGAGAGGGGGCTCTGTCCCAGGCTTAGGGAATGGGGTGGGAGGCTCCAACTCATCTGGGAGGTGTGTCCGTAGTAGAAGCAGGAGCTCAGCCGGAGCTAGGTCTGGTGGGCATAGGCGGCGAAGGAGGGGGAGGTAAGCATCAAGTCGGCGGTGCCGGGCAAATTCGGCCAGCAGCAGTTTGAAGATCTCGCTCCGAAGCAGGGGGCTGGAGGGGCCCAGGGCCAGCCCTGCCTCCAGAGCCCGCTCCCACTGCTCCTTCCGCACCAGCTGCCCCACAGCTTGGAGCACGGCTTTGGGCCGCCCACTGCCCAAGAGCAGCTCCAGCTCCAGTGCCTCAGACCTGGTCCCCTCCTCGCCCAGTACTGCCAGGGCTCGGCGATATAGGGGCAGCCCTGGGCCCCCTGCCCCCCAGCCTGGCCCACCCTGTTGCTGTGCCAACTCCACAAAGGGTGGCAGCCATTGCGGCTCCAGCCGGCAGAGGCACTGGCACAGGAGTTCAAAGAGGGGCAGTATCCCATTGGGGGGTTCCTTTCCAGCTGAAGTACCCCCTAGTACCTTCTTCCACACATCAGGGGGAGCATGGGACTTCAGCCTGCCATTCCCATCTGGCTGGAGCTGCAGGGCCCTGAGGATGGCACCCCAGGCTGCTGTAGGAAGGGCTTGGAAAACAGTGTTGAGCTGGACCAGCTGGTCCCCCATCAACTCGGTCCTCAGCAAGCGTGCCACTTCGTGCTCTGCCAGCTCAGTCCAGCCGGCCTCCTCCTCATCCCCAGCGACCAGGTGGGCTTTGAGCTGATCTAAGGCCCGGTAATCTCGAAGCTCAGTCCTCAGTGTGGTCAAGAGTGTAGATGGGGACACATGGCCCTGGAGAATGGAGGCCAGGGCCTGAGGCGCCCGGAAGGTGCTGTTGTGTCTCAGTTCCTCTGGGGTGAGCTGGGTGCCCCGTAGGCTCCGCCTCTGGTAGTACTCGCAGGCCTCCTCAAACACCAGGTCTTCAGCTGAAGGCACCTCAAGGCCCTGTGGCGCTTCCCAGCCTACTCGAAACAGACCCAAGGCTGAAAGCAAACGAAGACCCCCTCGGGTCTCCAGCTCTTCCTCATCCTCCATGCCAGGAGCTGGGGGTGCCAGTAAATGTACTCGGTCTGTACTTAGGACCTTTCTTTCCAGCAGCTGCCCGCTGCCCATGTCCAGCAGTTCCAAAGTGGAGCCCAGCACACAGGCCAGAGTACCATGAAATGTTCCCAGTGCTGCAGACCCTGCCAGGCCTACAGGTGCCTCCTGCAGCATGCCCACAGTCCGCGTACCACCATGGGTCTGCACCAGGCTCACAGTGCCTCTGAAGTCAAGCAATAGCAGGCCCTGGGGAGTTGGGGCCCAGGTATGTACAGTCAATGGGTTCGTGGGGGAGAGCAGCCCAGGAAGGCCTCGGAGCAGTGTCCGGAAGTCCCATGTGTCCCCTCGTCCGGGATTCAGGTTCTTACTGTGGGAGAGGCCAAGACATGGGGCAGCCACCATCACCTTGCCCTTGCCTGGGCTCCAGATGAGTAGAATATGACCCACACCAGGCCAGGTGGCGGCAGTGGGTACCAGGAAGAGGTCCTTGCGGGAGGCCAGCAGCCCGAACGAGGGGCAGTGGTGCAGCAGGACATGTGTGCGGCCCAGGTTGGTGCCGGCCTCTCCGCTGGGCTCCAGGGTTCGGACGCACACGCAATGGCTGAAAGCAGCAGGCGGCCCCAGATGGCCCTCCGCGCCAGCCTGACGCTCCTCGCACCACACCAGGCGGCCTCGGAGCGCCGCCACGGCCACCACGCGGGCTCCACCGGCTGGACACAGCTCGGTACTCCGCAGCAGCCGCCAGCCAGGCCCCACCCCCGCGCCCCACACCTCGGCTAGGCCACTCTCCCACACCAGGACCAGCGCCGGTCGCGCCGGCCACGGCAGGAAGAAGGCGTCTAGCGGTGAGGGGTGGCCAGCGGGCCAGGCACGCTCCAGCTCCGCGTCGGAGCCACGCACCGCCACCAGTAGCTGAGGGCACGGCGCCCCCGGGGGTCGCAGGAGCAGCAGGTGGCGGCCGTCTGGGCTGCAGCGGACTTTTACGGCTGGATCCGCGGCCAGTAACTCCCGGAGCCGGGCCGCGCCGCTAAAGTGGCTGAGATCCGAAAGCAGGCGCAGAGTCCCCATACGCTTCATGGTGCCGCCGGTGCCGGGGCACGCACGGGCCTGGCCGCCCCGTGGGGCGAGGCTCGGCGCTCGGTCAGGGTTCCCGGAGAAGAGCCGGGCTGAGACTTCCGTCCCCCGTCGATGAGGTGGGCGGACGCCAGCCAGGCCTGAGAGGCGGCCCTACAACGCCCAGCCGGGAGAGCTCATGGCTCCACCTCTTTCACGCCCCGCCGGCGCGACCCCGCCCACCAGGGGAGGAGCCACGGGAGTCACGCGGGGGATGAGGCTCCCGAGCGCCCAAGGAGCTCAGTGCGTTAGTCCTTGTCAGCCATGCTCACGCTCTTTAGATAGGGATGTAGGCCCGATGCCCCAGCTCCCAGGAAGTCAAGAGCCTTAGTCTGGAATCTCCCAGTCTGAGCCCTGAACTTCATGTCACACTCTCAAGGCTTTCCTTCCCTCCAAGCCTCTCTCCCCCACTCCAACTCCTTCATTCAGGTAGTCATGAAATTTTTATTGAGCGCCTAAGTGCCCGGCTGAGTAGATAGCCCTGAAGAAAATAGAAAAACTTCAACCTCATGGAATTGACGATCTAGTGGACAATAATAACAGTTTAATACTTCTATGGCACTTGTGTAACTCCCCCACCAACCCCTCTCTCCCTACCCCCCAGCAACAAGACCCTAACACAGATATGGAAAATGAAGCACAGAGAGATTAAGGAAACTGTCCAACATCTACAGCTATTCAGCGGTTAGAGGTAAAGGCGAGATTTCAACCGCAGACAATCTGAGTCCTGCACCCTTGCACCATACCACTTTACTATATCAACAATTCATCACCAAAACTAAGAATCTGCTAGAAATAAAAATTAAAACATACTTTAAAAATTTAAATGTTTATTTAATTTTGAGAGTGAGACAGAACGTGAGTGGGGAAGGGGCAGAGAGAGAGGGAGACACAGAATCCAAAGCAGGCTTCAGGCTCTGCACAGAGCCTGAGGTGGGGCTCCAACTCAAAAACCGTGAGATCATGACCTGAGCTGAAGTTAGATGCATAACTGACTGAGCCACCCAGGTGCCCCAAAACATAGAGGCACTGACTGTATGCAATTTCTCTGGCAACATCTATCTACACATTGATATGCAGGGGTCCTTTCCACCTCTGACAGCCTTCTCGGGTGTTGTGGTATTCCTCCTCCCTCCAAGTCCAGTCCCTCTTCATGAACCTGCTTCTCCCTCCTTCCCCCAACAACTTCAGTGAGAATTTGCATCAGCCTCACTCTGTCCTCTTGCTCTCAGCATAGAAACACTCTCCAGGCTGTCCTGTCTTAGAACTAACTCTTCCATCCTCATCTTCCCAGCACCACTACCACAGTGGCTTCCTCTCCTCTTTCCTTCAATCAAGTTTCTTGCAAAGATCCTCTAGCCTTTGCTGCCTCCACTCTCTCTCCTATTCATTCCTCAAACCACTACTTATCTGAAGTAGATTTTCTTGATGTCTTCAAGGATATTTTTATTTCCTTTTCTCTCTAAGAAGTTTGACAGCCTCCTTGATAGTCCCTCCTATTATTTCCTCCTAATATTTCCATGGCATCTTTCTCCTGTTATTTTTCTCTCTTTTAGATAGCACTTGGTTCATCAATAAATGTTGGTATTTAAACTTTATTATGGGCCCGATCTCTCTTTCTGTCTCTCTCATGCTCACTCTTTCTTTTTGTTGCCCTCTTCTTAGACCATTACTTTCTCATGGTTTGAACAATTACCACTAAGGTAATGGCTCAAAAATATTTATCTAGAGCCTAGATGTCTGCTGAGCTCCAGTAAAGGGTACCCATATGTCTACTACATATTTCTGGCTGAATGTCTCACAGACATTTCAATCTCAACATGTTCTCAAACATCACCTTCCTCTCCAATTTGCTCCTCCTTTAGCTGTTTCTAGTTGTCACAGGATTTCTTTCATCTTTGCATCCTCACTTTTATTTTTTTATTTTAATTTTTTTGTTTATTTATTTTTGAGAGACAGAGCACCAGTAGGGAAGAGGTTAGAGAGAGAAGGATACATAGAATCTGAAGCAGGCTCCAGGGTCTGAGCTGTCAGCACAGAGCCCTACACGGGACTTGAACTCATGAACTGTGAGATCATGACCTGAGCCGAAGTCGGACACTCAACTGACTGAGTCACTCAGGTGCCCTGTATCCTCACTTTTAGATTAGAGCCTGGACAAAGAAAGACTTCAATAGATGTTTGGTGAAGGAATGAGTAAGCTTGAGTGGCCACAAGTCTGTGTGAGTGATATCACTGAGGAAACTTTTAGCTAAGGGTTACAGAATAGTTACAAAAATAGGCCATCTTAAGAAAACTGAAATTTATTAGAACATAAGGGGCTCACAGAACCTGTAGGAGACAGGAGGAGAAGGCTTAGAAAATGAGCAGGAAGCAAGACACTCTTTGAAAGCTGAGAAATAGGAAGCACGTCTGTTTTTGAGCAGGAACCACCTGACCAGGATACACTTGTTATAAGTAAATTTTGACCATCCATTCATCTTTGCATCTTTTGGCCAAGAGTCAAAGCCTTGGAGGCTGTACCTAGTGCCCAGAGTCGGGTGATATGAACTCACTTACCTTGGCTGCTCAAAGTCTGGTTTTCTACCAAGGCTATACCCAAAGGAAGAGGTCCCCAGAATATGAGAGGAAGGGTTCCAGGCTGGATAATCAAAACAATATGATATACATCTTTTATTATGCCTGTTTTTCAGATAGGAAATGAAGGTTTATTTATTTATTTAAGCATATTTAATTTTAGTAATCTCTACACCCAATGTGGAGCTTGAAATCACCACTCAAGGTCAAGAAATCTCATGCTCTTCTGACTAAGCCAGCCAGGCACCCTGTAACTAAGGTTTAAAGAGTTCAAGTAATTGTCCAAAGACATATAGCAAATAGGTAGCAGTCTTAGGATCCATCTCACAGTATTCCAGAGGTTGTGCTCTTACCTACTCAGTGTATGGCCTTCTCAACTTAACCCTTGTCTGAATCTGTATTTAATTAACTTCCTTGACATAGGCATGGACAGTGTGTTATGTTGCTTCACCCATACACCCTCTCCTCTAAGACTTGACCCTATCTTTACTTTCCCCCAGGAAGCCCCCCAGAGATTGACACGGTATTTTCCCTTGTCTAAATTTTCAGAGTATTTACACCTTGAGCCTTCCTAAGCCTGCCCTTGATAACTCAGTCTGATTATTTATTTGTTTATTTATTTTAAACTGTTTATTTTTGAGAGAGCACAGTGGAGGAGGGGCAGAGAAAGAGAGAGAGAGAATCCCAAGCAGGCTCTGTGTTATCAACAGGCAGCCCAATGCAGGGCTTGAACCTGGGAACCTTGAGATTATGACCTGAGCTGAAAGGAAGAGTCAGAGGCTTAACCCACTGAGCCACCCAGATGCCCCAGCAGCCCATCTTATTTTTTTAAAAAATATTTTTATTTATTTCTAGGAGAGAGAGAGAGACAGCGTGAGCAGGGGAGGGTCAGAGAGAGAGGGAGACACAGACTCCGAAATAGGCTCCAGGCTCTGAGCTGGCAGTCAGCACAGAGCCCGACGCGGGGCTCGAACCCACGAACCGCGAGATCTTGACTCAAGCGAAAGTCGGACGCTTAACCGACTAAGCCACCCAGGCGCCCCAGCCCATCTTATTTTTAACTTTCCATTTCCTATAGCGAAAATTGAGACTCAGAGGAGTTACTTGCCCAGTTAACCAATGTTGCTTTGAACATACTAGGCACACAATACTATTTGTTGAATGGATTTGTTTCCAATTTTTCATTTACAAACTTGCAATGAACATATATCTTTATTCCTATAAGTGGAATTGCCGAGTTCAGAGTCCGCTGTATTTAGGAAGCGTGTATGTATATTTCGCCTGTATTTTAAAATCTTCTACTCTATCTTGTATCCAGTAGACTCTCAATAGAGGTTTCTTTGGGTGATTTATTTCTCGCGGTGCGTTTCGGGAGTTGTAGTCTTTGCGATGCTTGCTGGGAGCCGTGGTCTGAGCCAGGCTCAGGAAACGGGCGTGGACGTACCTACCACACGGCGGGCTTTAGGACCCGGCGGGGCACCGTGGCCCGCGGGAAGGGTCGGGGGAGGTCGGGAGCGCGTCCGTGAGCCGAGAGTAGCAGCGGCGTCGGTGGTGTCGGGAGCGAGCGGGTCCGGGAGCGGTGCGGGTGGTGGAGGAGGAGCCCGGGGCTCGGTAAGCGGCGCCGGCCCGGGCCGGTCCCCGAACCTAGCCAACCCCTGCAGCTCCTGCCGGACTAGGCCTTGGCNTTCCGGTGCGGGTCACGGCCCTCCCACTCCCTGCCGGGCCCTCCTAGCTGCCGGGATGCTGACCTTTGACCCCAGCATGGGGCTGATCGTATCGCCTCAAGCTGCCTCTGGACCCTCTCCCCCTCAGCTCGTCCCCAACCCTGGGAGGCCCTCTGCCCAGGCCAGCCTGACCCTGGGATGAGGGCGTTGCACAGGACCTCTGAGAATGGTTAGAGGCAGGCCCGTCTATCTGAAGTCTTCAGTTGTCCTGGAAGGGTCCTCATCCTGCCCCTTTTTTCAGTCTCTGATGGGCTGCAGCCCACCTTATACACAGAGTCAGTGAAGCTACCTTGTTTTCTCGGGGTTACCTGGTGCGAGCCTGGGAAACGAGCCTGTTCCCAGGCAGGCGTGGGGAAGAAATACGAGGAGAAAAAGGTTCTCTGAGGACGGAGTGCTGTCAGAAGCCAGGGCAGTGCGAGACTGGGGAGGTGCGAACTTGGGCCAGACCGAAAAATGTTGCTGGATCATCAAACCTTCCCCATTTCTTTCTCTCCAGAAAAAGTTTTGAGCGTAGTGAGGACTGTTCTTTGCTATTCTGAATTCCCAGTGACTTAGTAAACCAGGACAAGTATGGATTGTGTCCCTGTCTTAAGGACAAGTTAATGGCATTATTTTGGGTGTGTTTTAGCTGAATTTGTGTGCGTAGTACTTTCCTGTGTGAAAGTTTTTGGAATATCAAGTCCATCAGTCTAGAGAGTGGTGGATCTTTCTTGTTAGGATTGTAAAGGGGGAATTCCCATTCTTAGTCACTTGGGGAGCCTTTATGACTTTTTTCTTTTCTTTTTTTTAAAGTAGGCTCTAGGCCTAGCTCAGAGCCCAAGCTGGGGCTTGAACTCAGGACCCTGAGATTGAGATCTGAGCCGAAATCAAGAGCTTAACTGACTGAGCCACCCAGGTGCCCTATGTTTTTTTTCATTGGCTGTTTAGACATAATTCACCCATTCATTCAACATTTGTGTAATATAATTTTAAAAAACCCTTGAAAACTCAAAGCAGTTATGAAACTTTAAATCTCACATAGAGTCAAGTTCAAAAATCCATAAGATTTGGGGAAATCACAAATAGGTCCAGGATATATGAAGGTGAACTGTTTATTCCACACACATTTATTGAGTAGATAGTATGTAACTGGTACTGGGGTTAGAAATATGAGTATCTTTTCTCAAGGACATCAGAGAAACACATTTCATATGAAAATTATAGTGCAGTGTGTTATAATCCATATAAAGAAATTTATACAGTGTGAAGGGAATATTGCCATTGTGTAGGAGAGTCAAGGGTATTTTTGCAGGGAGGAGATACTTGAGTTGGGTTTTGAAGGATGAGTAGGAGCTTGTACAAATAAGTTGTTCCACTTCAAGAGCACAGTATGCCCAAAGGCATGGTGAAAGTGTGAAGACAAGAAATAACATGATGTTTAAGTATTAGAAATTTGTCCCAAATAGGATGTGTGGGGAGAAAATTGCCAGGAGTTAAGACTGAAAGGAGAATAGGGAGCCATTGGAGTTATTTATGTTAGGGAGTGACAGATGTGTGGATTAAAAGTAGTGATAAATGAGGCAGTGAACTAGTTACTGTAGTTGACCCGGAGTCTGAATAAAGTGTGGCATTGGGAATGAAGAGGAGGGGGTATGGATTTTAGAAATATTTCTGAGATCTGCAACATGACTTAGTGACTAGGAGGAGAGTAGGCTAAGGTTTATATTTTGAGAGATTGGGTGAATGGGAATTTCATTGACCAGAATGTGGATTAGAAAAAGTAGAACACATGTTTTTAAGGGTTGGGGTGACTATGGAAAGAGGAATAGGGGAGAGATCTGGTTTGTTGAGGTCAAGTTGCTTGTGGGGTGTGCACACGGAAGTGTTGTGAGGCATCTGGAAGTAAGGAGGCCCGGTGAGCTTAATACTTTGGCAATAGCTCTCTGTAGGTGAGGGCATATATGAAAAAGTCCTGGGGAAAATGATGTTTATTTTGTTTGTTGATAAGGAAGACTCAGAATCTGCACTGCTTCCATTCAGCAGTGAGCTTCTCAAGGCAAGTACCAGAACTTAGTAATTTTGGGCCTCCCTTTTCGTCTTATGTTATACCTGTGCCATTATAAGGTCTTGATAAATGTTAGTTATTAAGCCAGCAAGAAACCCATTTACTTTGCAAGGTTGCAGTTACCTTTTGGGTTTTAAGAAGATTATAGGAGTCTGTCTTACAAGTTTCATTTTATACTTAGGTCGTATTCATGAGGCTTGTATGGTTCGACAGGAAAGGAAATGAAGAAGATATGAGTGACGTGCTGCTTGAGGAGGTTCAGGGCTTGAACAGGAGATAGACAGCATTAATTTGCAGGAGGCTCCTGCTCATTGAGAAAAGGATCTTGCAATGAATTCTCATTCTGGGAGATGTCAGAAAAATGTGATTTTAAATCACTTTCCCGAAATCCTGTCAATTTGGAGCTGGATCCTCCTCATGAAGGTGCAAGCGTGTTCCATCTTGTTTAAAATAATTTGAAAGGGAACCTGAGGTAGTCATGTTTATTTAAACTTCTTCATCTGTATTATTAGTTTGTGCAAGTAGGCAGACTCAGTAAATTCTCTTGGGACTAGACTGACTTCTCTTCTGTGAAGCTACTTCACCTCTAGTGGATGCAGGCAGTGGCTGATACCTAGAGTAAAGATTGGGAAATTCCTGGTTTTGCCATTTGCTGCTTAGTCTTAGGAAAGTCCCTGATTACTTCTAGTTTCCTTTCTTTTTACTTTATTTTTAATGTTTATTTATTTCTGAGAGAGAGAGAGAGAGAGAGACAGAATGCAAGTGGGAGAGGGGCAGAGAAAGAGGGAGACAGAATCCGAAGCAGGCTCCAGGCTCTGAGCTGTCAGTACAGAGTCCAACGTGGGGCTTGAACACATGAAACCTGAGATGATGATCTGAGCGGAAGTCAGATGCTCAACCTACTGAACCACCCAGGCGGGCCCGCCCCCGCCTTTTTAAAATTTATTTTTGTGAGAGAGAAACAGACAGATCTACCGACAGACGGAGCATGAGTGGGGGAGGGGTGAGAGAGAGGGAGACACAATCTGAAGCAGGCTCCACACTCCGAGCTGTCAGCATAGAGCCCACTGCAGGGCTTGAACTCACCAACGGTGAGATCATGACCTGAGCCAAAGTTGGTGGCTTATCTGTCTGAGCTACCCAGACACCCCTACTTACACTTTCAGGTATAGGGGCTAAACACCCATTCTGAGGTGAGCCCTGTCTAGAGCACATGCAAGATGTGAATGCTGCCTCGTGGTGGCTCATGTACCTACTGAATCAGGCTGGTTCTTTCCTTTTTTAAAAAAAAAATTTTTTTTTTTTAACATTTATTTTTGAGAGAGAGAGAGACAGAGTGAGCAGGGGAAGAGCAGAGAGAGAAGGAGAGACAGAATCTGAAGCAGGCTCCAGGCTCTGAGCTGTCACCCCAGAGCCTGACATGGGGCTCAAACTCACGGACCGGGAGATCATGACCTGAGCCCGAAGTTGGCTGCTTAACTGACTGAGCCACCCAGGTGCCCCTGGGCTGGTTCTTTCCTAGTAGAAAATAGGGATGATGCTTGTCAGACAATGTCCTGAGTTGGCTGACTCCTTGGATAAGGTGGGAACATTGATATCATGGATATCAGTTTGGAGTTTCCACAGAACTTTAACTGAATACGGATTTTGAGTATTCTCAAACCTCATTCTCAACACCTCATTTTTTGAACTACTGGGATATTCTGATAGGACGAAGGGCTACCAGAGAGAAAGATTTAGTGCCTTTATCTCTTGCTATAGCTGTTTTACTTTGGGCAGAGTGAAATCCTCATTGTAAAATTATGGTAATTAATATGTACTACAATAGTACCTACCTACTTGTAAAGATTAAATATAGTTAAAGTACTTACAACAGTGCCAACTATGCAGTGAGTATTCAGTAGTGTTATTTATTATATGTCACCTTGATTGGAAGGCTGTGCTCTGAAAGATTTGGAGGAATGAATGATGAATTCCATCCCCAGGGCTTCATGAAAGAGAAGTGATAGCATGAGGCGATGGTGGCCTATCCTTTAGCTCTCTGTGAAGAGAATTCAAAGAGGTGGCTTCTCGAGTGCAGACTTCACTCTGTTTTTATTTTGGAGATGAGAGACTTGGAGTGACTAGCACGAAAAATCCATTAAAATCCATTAAAATGAAAACACTTATATGCTTGCTTTAAGGCCAGTCTGTGAGGTGGAATCGGGGGAACCAGTGTCCCGGGCTATGAGAGAAGCTGTGGTCAGGAACCGCGTGGAACAGTAGGATGTGAATCCAGCAAGTGAACTAAATCCTCAGTCCTTCAGAAAGGAGGAGGCGTGTTGGGAACTGGTTTGAGAGTTAAGGGTTGGGGTTTGGAAGTAGAAATACCCTACGTTTTCTTAAATGCTTACAGTGCTAGTATTTACCTCCAGGAAGTGTGGTATGCCTTTCAGAAGAACTTAGGGAGCAGATAACTTCTACCTAAGGATTAGACACACACACACACACACACACACACACACACATACATCCACATCCACCCACCCACCCACTCACCCACCCCTGCTTCTAGAGGAACTAGGGGACTTTTAGGAGAGCCAGGGCAGGAACATACTTCTGCTTCTTGTGTATGGGGTGAATGGCCAGTGATCCGACAATGATGATATTTAACTCAGCTAGCCACAACTTCTGGGGAGACAGGGTTTTCATCTCCTTCACTTGAAGCATTGTAGATTACTGTAGTCAGTGTGTCTGGTAGTGATCTTTCGCAGATGGACAAACTGGGGCTAAGGTCCTAAGGGAAGGGATGCCATTGGTGAGTTAGTGTGGGGAGAGTGAGCTGGGAGTAGGTGAGGGCTGCTCCAGTGCCTTTTCTAGAGGTGCCAAGTTTTATTCATCCTCTCAAAATGGTCCTACGTCCAGATGTTCCTTTCAAAGCATTTGATGAGTTTGAGGCTTTGATGAGTACTTCTCAAACTTTAGTGAATATCAGAATTACTTGGGGTAGAGTTTTTCAGCCTTGTTACCTTTGACATATTAAGCCAGATAATTCTTTGTCGTGAGGACTGTCCAGTGCATTGTAGAATGTTAGCTGTCCTCGACCTAGTAGATGCTGGTAGTATCTCCTTTCCCAGTTGTGACAACCAAAAATGTTTCCAGTCGTTAATGTCCCCTGGAAGGCAAAATTGCCACAGTTGAGAACCACTGACCTGAGGTGATTATTAAAAATCTAGGCCCCTAGTGTGTCAACTCTACTATAAAAAAAAAAAACAAAAACAAAAACAAAAAAAACTAGACCCCTAGTCCTTATCTTGAAAAGTCTGTTTCAGTGGGGGGAAAAGGGAGCTTAGAAATCTCCATATTCAGGAGGCACCTCAGGAGATTCTGAAACAAATGATCACAGCTCAGTGATAGCAAAGTACAATCTGTCCTAAGCTGAGAGCTGTATAGATTTATACTTGACTTGCTCTCCATTTCATATTTCTGTCTTATCTTACTGTATTTTTCCATTTCATTATCAAATTTTGGTGGAGAATGCCCTCAGAGCACTGACTAAGCTCAATTAAAATATCGGGGTGCCTGAGTGGGTTAAGTGTCCGACTTGAGCTCAGGTGATGATCTTGTAGCTCGTGAGTTCAAGCCCTGAGTTGGGCTCTGTGTGCACAGCTCAGAGCCTCGAGCCTGCCACTAGTTCTGTGTTTTCCTCTCTCTCTGCCCGTTTCCCACTTGTGCTCTTTCTCTCTCTCCTAAAAATAAACATTAAAAAAATTACTATCAATTAAATCTTTCAGTGGATATCAGTGAGTTTCAGCTGTTCCCCCCTCCCCCCAGTTACCATATTGGATACATCTATCAACTTTACTAGACAGATTCCTCTCCAGTATTTTCTTCCAAGTTTTTCTGCCATTCCATTCATTTGTATATCTTTTTCACTTTACCATTATCAGTATTTATATACAATATTTATATATGTATACAATATTTATATATGTATCTTTTACTATTTACCATGGCACTTCTACCCATTGGCAGACTAGAGTGTTGAAACTCAAGGTATCTGGACATCCCAAAGTTTATTAAGATCAGCGAGTATATAATCTTCCTCCTTACTGTCCTAGAACTTCATTTCAGTTTCTCTGCAGATCCTTGGCTTTGTTTCAGTGTAGGTTACACCACTTCTGCCTGCTCCTCTGCCTTTTGAGAGACAGTGTAGCATAGTGGTTANGGAGAGAGAGAGAGAGCGTGAGCAGGGGAGGGTCAGAGAGAGAGGGAGTCACAGACTGAAACAAGCTCCAGGCTCTGAGCTGGCAGTCATCACAGAGCCCGATACCGGGCTCGAACCCACAAACCGCGAGATCATGACCTAAACGAACGTTGGACGCTTAACCAACTAAGCCACTCAGGCGCCCCTATGTTTTAGTTTTCTTATGGTAAAGTTCCTGGATCATAGGTCTGTCAGGATAAAACCAATTAATGTATACAAAGTGCTTAGAACAGTGCCTGGTGCATAGTAAGTGCTAAGTAAATGTTGACACTTTGGTTGGTATTTTTGATTAGTGTCCTGAGTGTGCAAGTTGGGGTCCTTAGTAGTTCTAGTGTTCTGCATGGGTGCTGTTCATTTTCATACACAGACTTTTTAAAATTTATTTTTATTTATGTTTTATTAAAAAAGTTTATTTACCTTTTTAAAGTTTATTTTTATTTATTTTGAAAGAGAGAGAGAGTGTGTGTGTGTGTGCAAATGTATGAGGGAGGAGAGAGAGAGAGGGAGAGGGAGCGGGAGAATTCCAGGCAGGCTCTGGGCTGTCAATGCAGAGCCTAATTCGGGGCTCCCTCCCACAATTGTGAGATCATGATCTGAGCTAAAATGAAGAGTTGGGGGCACTTATCTGACTAAGCCACCAGGTGCCCCCAGACGTCTTTTTTAGATCAAGGAGTAGCTATGTAATGAGAAGTGTACAACTTGATTTTATTTGCACATGTACACATTTGTGTGACCTCCGCTTTGATCAAGGTAGAGCGCATTTGCAGCACCTGAGAAGGCTCCCTTGTGCCCCTTCTCACTCATCTCCCCACCAGAGGTAACCACTATTCTGACCTCTGTCACCATAAATTAATTTTGCTGTCTTTGAACTTCGTGTAAATAGAATCATTTGTGGGGCGCCTGGGTGGCTCAGTCTGTTAAGCCTCTGACTTTGGCTCAGGTCATGATCTCACGGTTCGTGGGTTCGAGCCCGTGTCAGGCTCTGTGCTGACAGCTAGCTTAGAGCCTGCAGCCTCTTTCAGATTCTGTATCTCCCTCTCTCTCTGACCCTCCCCTGCTCATGCTGTCTCTCTCTCTCTCTTAGAAATAAATGAAACATTAAAAAAAATAGAATCATTTGTTTGTACTCTGTGAAAGTGATCAATATTGTTTCAGTAATTTGTTTTTTAAATTTCTGGGTAGTACTCTGTTGTACGAATACATTATAATCTTCCCATTCTGCTGATGGACATTTGAATTCCTTTTTATGTGTGGAAAAAACTCACAAAAACACAAGATACCCACTTCAGAAACCTTTCAGCATTTTAAAAAGGGAATGTTTATTATAATCTAGGCACTTTGGCTCTTCTGTTTCTCAAACATGCCAAGTATGTTCAAATCCTGGAGACTTTGCCTTTGCCATTCCCTCTCTGCTTTTCCCTCTAACATTTTTGCCAAGACTCTTACATCGCTGTTTCCTTCGCATTATTCTGGTTCCAGCCCCCGTGTTGCTTGTCATAGAGGCCTGCTTTAATCTAGTCTAATGTAGTCCCCCTGTATAATTTGTCTTCAAGGTACTTATCACTGTCTCAATTTGTTTGTTGTCTTTCCCCCACTCTAGAATGAAAACTCTGAAAGCAGAAATCTTACCTGTCTTGTTCACTGCTGTATCCCTAGTGCTTAGCACCAAAAAGGTGCCCAATAGGTATTTGTAGAATGAATGAATGCCTGATCTGTGCATATGTTTTTTCTTTCTAGAAGGTGGGCATATTCGTTTTTATTCATTTCTTCTTTCTCATTTTTCCTCTTCTTTCTCTTTTTTCTTGTATACTCGTTGAAATGTTTTAGGATGTTTACCTCAGCATCTGCCTAGATGTGGTGTTTTGGAGCTTCCCTTACTAGTGAAGAGAAGGTGAGACTTGCTGACAGTCCATTACCAATATGAACCTAGAACCCCAGGCCATTAAATTTGGAAAGCCTGTCAAGAGCTGTTCCATGGCTTTTCTTCCCAGGTTTATGGAGATGTAATTGATGTATTATTGAGATTATAAATGATATATAACATTGATATATAATTTTAAGGTGTACAGTGTGGTGATTTGATACCCATATATATTGTGGAATGATTGTGATGATAAGGTTAATTAAAATATTCATGCATGGGGCTCCTGGGTGGCCCAGTCAGTTGAGCGTCTGACTTTAACTCAGGTCATGATTTCACGGTTTGTGAGTTCTAGCCCTGTGTTGGGCCCTGTGCTGTGAGCATAGAGCCTGGAGCCTGTTTCGGATTCTGTGTCTCCGTCTCTCTCTGTCCCTCTTCTGCTGCTCTCTCTCTCTCAAAAATAAATAAACATTAAAAAAAACCCCATTCATCCATCATCTCACATAGGCATATGCATGTTGTTGCAAATGGCAAGATTTCCTTCTTTTTTGTGGCTGAATGCTATTCCATTGTATGTGTATACCATATTTTCTTTATCCATTCATTTATTGACAAGACACTTAGGTTGTTTCCATATCTTGGTTATTGTGAATAATGCTACAGTGAACATGGGGATGCCAGTATCTCTTTAATGAGACAGTGATTTCATTTCCTTTGGATATATACCCGGAAGTGCGACTGCTAGAGCATATCATAGTTTTATTTTTGATATTTTGAGGAACCTCTATACTGTTTTCTGTAGTGGCTGTTCCCAGCAGTGCACAGAGGTTCCCTTTCTGCACATCCTCGCCAGTGCTTCTTTTTACAAATTGGCAAGTTGAAGCCCAGGGGAGGGCAGGAAACTAAACTTTATAGAATGAATGTATAAGAATTGGGACTTAAACTCAAGACATTTTGCTTTTAAATGTTTTTTTTTTAATTTTTAAAATTTTTATTTTTAGAGAAAGAAGGACAGAGCATGAGTGGGGGAGCAGCAGAGAGAGAGGGAGACACAGAATCTGAAACAGGCTCCAGGCTCTAAGCTGTCAGCACAGAGCCCAATGTAGGGCTTGAACTCAGGAATGGCGAGATCATGACCTGAGCTGAAGTCAGATGCTTAACTGACTGAGCCACTCAGGCGCCCCTAGACGTTTTGCTTTTAGATTTTTTTCCAGTTTTATTGAAAAATAACTGACAGACATCACTGTAAAAGGTGATCATTTTATTTACATATATTGTGAATTGATTACCTCGGGTTTTGTTAACCTCTGTCATCTCATGTAGATACAATATAATAGACTTTTGATAGATTAACCCTGGTAACTCTGGAAATTACAGTGAATTTCTGTTAAATTACTTTACTGCTACTAGAGTTGGCATATATTGTACTCAAGAACACAATAAAGTAAATGAATAACTAACTTGCTTAGTATAACTAGCATTTCTTGCATATTAGGCATTGGAAGAGTTTGGCTTTAGATTTTAAAATCTTGATATTTGGTTATTTGACCCTGAAGGGATATGAAGTGATGTGCACTTAAGACATTGTGGTTGGATTGCCTTAAGATGTAACGCGTAAAAAGTTGTATGACTTGAGTCTTTCAGAGAGAAGTTGTTCTGCAGGTCATGGGATTGGCAGTCCCTGAGGTTTAGGAATAAAAGACTTCATTGATTTACCATTTACCATTGGGTTGGGGGGATTTGAAACCACTCCTGAGTTTGATGGTAGGTGATATTAGGATTGATATGTTGCCTTGTTCTTTTTTATACTATGCCTATTATATCTTTATTTCTGAGAAAATGTGTTAAAGCCTAAGATGGCATTTCTGTGGGATTACAGTGGCTTTGCTGTATTTGCTGCTTTGCCAGAAGGATTTAAAAGCCCGGATCAACAGAGGTCATAGTGTAGTCATAAAATGCTTCTTTCCCTTCCTCATGGTGCCATAGCAGTTTCTTTGTACTTTTATTCTATTTCGCATGATTTGCCTAGTGCTGTGGGGTTATCATGTGTCTAATATGTCTGTCTCTGCCAATCATTGTGAGCTTCTTGAGGATCAGCTCTGTAGTTTCATCTTTGTAACCTCATAGTGCTTAAATTAGTGTCTTGCAACATTTAGGTGGGTTTTTTGTTTTGTTTTTTTACAACAAAAAATTTTGTTATGTATTTATTTTGAGAGCGAGCGAGCATGAGTCAGGGAGGGGCAGAGGGAGAGGGAGGGAGAATCCAAGACAGGCTCCGTGCTGTTAGCACAGAGTGACGTGGGGCTTGGACCCATGAATGGTGAGATCATGACCTGAATTGAAGTTGGACGTTTTAACTGACTGGGACACCCATGCACCCCTAGGTGTTTCTTATGTGTTTGTGGTATTTCAGTGATGCTGAAAGAATTATTCAATGATATGTCTAGTCCAGGGCCTTGTTTTACTTGTAAGGAAACCAGGAAACACAATGACTCAACTCTATTTCATCTAGATGGCTGGAACACCTGTGTTCTAGTCTCAGTTCTGCTGGTTGGTCCATTATGCCTTGCTGCTCCTCAGCTGCTGCTGGTTTTCTACAAAGAGGAGGGTTGTGAAAGGGGAGGAAAAACACGAGAGGACATAAACAAATTACATTCATGGTACTGATGTGCTCTACCAGTCAGATATTTTACTTTCTAAGAGCAGAGTCTTAATTTCTGAAATTCCCCCCCACCCTCAAAACTCTGTAATACAGAGTTCCACACTTCTCTCATTCTTCCACCCTAGAAGCATTGTTATCTATGTTCCATGGGTAGAAGTACTGGCCGGAGATGGAGACTCTATGTTGTCAGTTTCCAGTCACATTTCAGGCACCTTGGGTGGTAAATTCCGATTGCCTGTGATGATGACAGAGAGTAATGAGACAAGGCCCTTGGCTGAATTTTTCCCCCTGCTTCAAATGGGGAAGAATGATGAAAAGAATTTAACTTCTTAGGAAATCTGGTACTTTGGATGGAATTGTTTTTCCCTCCTCTCCTATTCCTTTTTGCTTATTAGAAAATATTGATTTTGAAATAGAGAAAGTGAGTTTATTAGATTTGGGGTGGACATTGATTAGCTGTAACCCAATTATAAATCCTCAGAGGGCCATGTTTGTAAACAGGCGCTTCTCACACCCATGAACTAGTGGTTCCTGCTATTCCCGCTAATCAACTGGTTGAAGCTGAACACATGAAAGATCTATATCCACTAAGTTTAGAATTGCATTGCTTTTGATTTATTTTAATAGGATCCTGTTGATTTCCAATTTATTTTCCCTCGATAAGGACATCTTCCTCTTGACAACCTATTTAAAAGACACCGGAATGTTTTGAACAGAGGCTGTATTTCATTCTTTAAGGCAAAGGCATGATCAATATAGTGTAAATTGCCCAAAAGAATCTTCTCTTTCTCTCTCTCTCTCGGATGTTGTTGTTATTTTTTTCCTTCAGTTTTCTTTGGACCATAGTGCTTATAAAAAAAAAAAAAGGATGAGATATAGTCCCTGTGCCAAAGATGCTGAATATCTAGTGGAGAAATTTTCTGTGCTTATGTTTTTTGTGCTCAAAGGTAAATCTCCTTTTTGGCTATTTATTAGAAAAAGACAATGAGATACAGTCTTTTAGGCTGTTGGATGCATCTCTTCCTTAAATAAAATTTTGATTTTGATTTGACATACAGCACATATTTTCCAAAAGTCATTGAACAAAATTAATTTTGTTCTGCTGCTTTGGGTTTGTTTGGAAGTAAAATCAGGCTCCTTGCTACTGCCCACACTTGCCATTGGGTGAGATTAGTTTCACAACTAGAGCCTAGAATTTAAGAGAGAGTCAGGAATTTTGTCGACAGTAGAAAGAATCTGGGAAGTGAGGGGAATGTGTAAATTCACAGTGGAGACCTGTGGGATTTCAAGTTCTCCCTTGTAAAAAATTGAAATTCCTTGAAACAAGATGGGGAAATTGGGTATGATTCATGAAATTGCTTTTATATAGAATTGAAAAGTACAGTGAGGTTTGATCTGTGATAGTGTTATAAATATATATATATGCATGCATATAATTAGATTTGAAAGGAGTAGATTGTTATATTTTGTTATTTTGAAATCAGATTTAATTTTTGTCCTTATAACTGCTGTTTTCTGCCTCGGGTCTCTTTCGAGAGGAATTTCTGAAGACCGTCAAGTGCAGTATGATTTATGAGGCAGTGAAGGCCAAGTACTTTGCAGTGATGAGGACTTACTTACTTTGGGGAAATCAATGGAGCACATCAGTCTGCAGCACACTTCCTGCCTTAATGGTCTTGAGCTCAATCAATACTTGTAATTTAACTTCACCATCAGTCTGTGGGCAATGTGTGCTTTGCAGCCTTCCTTCCATCAACCTCAAATATATGGCCAGATCTATTCTAGTTGGAGCTAGTTACACTTTCTTTCCTGGTTTTGGATCTGGTGTAACCCTTGTCTACTGGCATGTTTTAAAGATGTAAAATGTGTTTTGCCGTAGGCCAAGTAATGATTTAAGCCTTGAAATTACCTGGTCAGGGGATGAAGTGTTGGACAGATGCACAAGATCTGTTACATGGTTTATCATTTTTCTCTTCTTCCTAAAAAAGTTCCCATTAAGAGCTTTTCAACAGACTATCCAGCATCTTGGAGAGCATTTATAGCACGTACTCTGGCTTTCTTTTCACAGATTCTCTAACCATGGCACAGGTGGAGAAACGAGGGGGTTTGCTCCGGAAATCTTCAGCCTCCAAAAAACCGCTGAAGGAAAAAGTGGTGCTGATGTATGATGAGATCTTCATGGTAAGGCCTGGAGCTCTGACAATTCTGCAAAGATTGACTCCTTAGTTTCTTGTACCAAAATGGGAAATAAGTTCACCTCTGCTACCTTCCAGTTCGTTAGAGGAAGAATGAGAGCGAGGATGAGAGTGAGCTCTCTTCTGGTAGACATTATGATCATGTGTTAATTTACATAGATTGTTATTATGTTGTTCTTACAGATTGTTGCCATGAGCTGGGTAAAATAATTGAAAGGAGGGAGGAAACCCTGGAAAGGTTTTTTTCTGAATATATATTTTAAAAAATGTTTATTTTGAGAGAGAGTGTGTGTGAGTGGGGGAGGGTCAGAGAGAGAAGGAAAAGGAGAATCCAAAGAAGGCTCCATGCTCTCAGTGCAGAGCCCAATGCGGGGCCTGAACCCATGAACCATGAGATCGTGACCTGAGCTGATACCAAGAGTCAGACGCTTAACTGACTGAGCCACCCAGGCATGCCATTTTTTCTGAATATCTTTAAGAAATTTGTCATCTGCATGACCCAACTTAAGGACTCTTCACCCTAAATGTTCCTTGAAGTTCCTTTAGGCCCTAGAATTCTATGATTCTAAAAGATGAAATATTGGGGCACCTGGGTGGCTCAGTCGGTTAAGCGTCCAACTTTGGCTCAGGTCATGATCTCATGGTTCATGGGTTTGAGCCCTGCGTCGGGCTCTGTGCTGACAGCTGGCTCAGAGCCTGGAGCCTGTTTCAGATTCTGTATCTCCCTCTGTCTTTGACGCTCCCCTGTTCATGCTGTCTCTCTCTCAGAAATAAATAAAACATAAAAAAAAAAAAAGATGAACTATTATATTTCATCTCAAGTTCCTTATGGACAGAACAGTTGCTTAGTCTATCTCATTCTTCAACTCTATAAGATAACTGATGAATTGTTAGTGACTAGGTTGGGGATTTCTTTGGGTCTTCATTATTGCTGATAGACCACAATCCAAGCCTTTGTTGTGAAATTTACCCTATCAGGGAAGATGAGAGTAGTTAGATACTCTGAAGGGGTACTTACTATCTGAAATTCTGATCATAACTAGTATATGTAAAACAGAATAATACTTCTAAAAAGAGTTATGAGGTATTGAAATTTTACGATGTGCCTGGCTAAGTGCATCACTAAGTACATCATCTCTAATTCTGACAAGACTGTTGCAAGAGTGCTGTGTTTTCACATGTGCCATGTAAAAGAGCATTTTACAGATGGGGAAACTAGGGGTCACATCTGGAAGGTGATGGAGCCATGGTTTGAACCCTATGTTAGATTCCAGGGCCCTTATTTGTTCAACTTTCCTACATGGCCCAGAATAAATAATGTGGGCAAGTAAAACATCTAACTCTTGGGAAACCTTAGAGATAGAGTTTGATATGCAGAAAATTAATACAGAATTGTGCAGGTCAGTATAGGTAGTTATATAGAGCAAATGAGTGGGTACTCAGCCCTGTTAGGGCTTTCTCTCTATATGAAGTAAGGTTGGCATACATAGAACTATTGATTGAGTGTTGAGGATGGGAAGTGACAACACCATGAGTAGTCTGAGTTTCATATGTAGATAGCAAAAATGACATTACAGAAGTGTGAGAGGCAAAGTGTGACCCCTCCTAGGAGAAAGGGATAGAAAGAAATCTCTAAATGATGACCTTATGAGAAGGCCAGAAATGTTGCTTCTCTCTGTGATTCTCAGTTCAAAATCCAGAAGAGATTCCTAGTAAAGTATTTTCTTATTAGATCAGGAGTTCATAACTAATGAAGGTAATAGTTCTTGGTAGTAATTTTAAAAGATCCACTTAAGGGTGATAGTGGGTGATTGATCTATTTATTTTATGTCATTAGTTTTCCTTTAAAGTCAAGGTTCTCTTTTTCTTATTTTGTTCCTTAACCAGAAGCCTCTGACTCTTTAGAATTTCTGTTTGAAAATTATTGCTAAGAAGTTTTGGCTTTTAGCACTATACTTTTGTTAACCTTTTGGACCAATTTGGATTAAGGAAGACCATATTAAAAGCTCTGTACAGTGGACTAAATACATACAGGAGGGCAAGTGAAAGCAGTCAACACAGGATGTTGTAAAAGCATGCAGTACTGCTGATGTGATCTAGGTTCTGGCTCCTGTACCGGTGTAAGTAATTTCACTTTGTGGACCCTGTTTCCTAAAAGGAGGATACTGATAACATCTACTCCTCCTGGCTCTCTGGGCCATTGTATTTCACGTATGTGAAAGGGCTTTGAAGAACATACAGATGCGATAGGGACATCATAATGTGACTAGCTTAATCAGTTGGTTAGGTTTACTTCTTGCTAGAAGAGAAAGATTTGGGGGAGATTCTTCGAGCCATTATTTAACTTGTGGCACAGGGAATATATCTGTGCAAAATGTCTTCCATTTGGGGGAAAAAGCCTCTAAAATGGTTGTTCCCTATTATAGCAGTTTAGAAAGACCAAACATTTTCAAAGTTAATTTTGAAAGGTAAGGTTGATTATGTGTCAGTGACCCTTTCAGATGTGTTCTTAATGCTTCATTGTTAGCTGAGGATACTGAACTGCTTATTTTCTGGTTTCAGACAGAGGACCCCAGTAAGTGCAGTCCGCGATTTTGGGAGGAGCTCTTCCTTATGAAGGTAAACTTAATGGTATCTCTGGATTTTCCTGCTAACGAAATTGCCTTCTCCTGTGTTCTTCATGTGACACTAAAATCACTCACATTAAATACAGTACACTGAAAATGTTACTAAAAATAATATCCCTGCTGTTCCCTTGGTAGGTGAATTTAGAGTACCTAGAAGGCAAGTTGGAATCTCTTGATGGTGAGGAGTTAATGAAGATCAAGGACAATATTAATTGCTTATTTCAACACTGTATCCAGGCTCTGGGAGAAGAACATCCGATTCGAGTTGTCAACGCACTGCAGGTATATAGCTGGGATACTGGGGAAGTCCTGTTTAACAGGGGAAAGGAAAGGAATTGTAACACATCTGTTGGGACCTGAGGAAACTAAAATTGCCCTTAGGTATGAAGGATTTTTTTCCCCCTTTAAAAAAAAATTTTTTGGGGCACCTGGGTGGCTTAGTCGGTTAAGCATCCGACTTCAGCTCACGTCATGATCTCACAGTTCGTGGGTTTGAGCCCCGCGTTGGGCTTTGTGCTGACAGCTAGCATGCTGTCTGTCTGTCTCTCTCTCTCTCAGAAATTTAAAAAAAAAAAATTAAAAAAAATTTTTTTAAATGTTATTTATTTTTGAAAGAGAGAGAGAGAGAGAAGGGAAGGGGCAGAGAGAAAGGGAGACACAGATCCGAAGCAGGCTCCAGGCTCTGAGCTGTCAGCACAGAGCCCGATGTGGGGCTTGAACTCACTAGCCATGAGATCATGACCTGAGCCAAAGTCAGATACTTAACTGACTGAGCCACCCAGGTGTCCCTCTTCCGCCCTTTTAATAATAAACATCTATGCCATGTTTGTTGAGCCATCTTCCTGGTTAGACAGATTAACACTTATACTAGTTATCTTGTTCATTGTATAATTTGATCAAATGCCAAGGTAGATTGACAGAATTCTTGATTATTTGAGGAAAGGAAGAGATAGAGGGGAAACTATGATGTAGGGATAGTCTATAGCAAAAATCAGAAGAGATTAAAAATTTTTTTTTTATTTTAGAGAGAGCGTGGGCAAGCATGAGGGAGAGGGGCAGAGGGAGAGAGAATTTTAAGCAGGCTCTGTGCTGAGCTCTGTGCTGATGCAGGGCTCGACCCCACAATTCTGGGGTCATGACCTGAGCTGAAATCAAGAGTCAAACACTCATCTGACTGAGCCACCCAGGTGCCCCTGGAACTTTTGATAGATTGGGTTTAAGTTTCTAACTTCCTAGTTGGGTAAATCACTTTGTGAGCCCTAGTTTTCTCATCTATAGATTGTAGAAATTACCTATTGAGTTGATGACCCAGAAAGAAGGACCATGTTTATCTTGTAGTTGTGTTAACCTTTGGCACAGTAAATTCTGCATTTCGGGTGTTGCAGTTGTAGGGGCTCACTGAAAGCTGAAATGGAAGTTGGAAATTGTACTTCCTGTCATTGCAGTGGCTCACTCTGGAGGCGTGAATGGTAAACTGTTTTTAGTTCAGTGGAAGTAAATTGACATTAAGTCACTTGGTAACCCATAAAAATATAGTACATTATTAAAATGGTTGATAATTGTTGAGCTTTAACAAAGCTTCAGACACTATTCTTGGAGCATTAATAAAGTTCCAGGGACTATTCCAAGTGCTTCGCAGTGTTTATTCACATAGTTCTCACAACATCCCTATGAGATCCCTATGAGATGGGTGCTGTTATTGTCATTCCCCTTTAATGGATGAAAAAACTGAGGCCCTAAAATGTTAACTAACTTGTCCAGGTTTACACAGCTAGTCAGTAGTGAATGGAGATTGTATGAATTTAAGATTTTTTTCATGTTTATTTTTTTATTTTGAGAGAGATAGAGAGAGAATGGGCGAGCACGAGCAGGGGAGTAGTAGAGAGAGAGGGAGAGAGAGTCCTAAGCAGGCTCCATGCTGTCAGTGCATAGTTCAACATGGGGCTTGATCTCATGAACTGTGAGATCATGACCTGAGTCGAAATCAAGAACCAGTCGCTCAACCGACTGAGCCATCCAGGCACCCCATGAATTTAAGTTTTGAAGCAATTGGTTGTTATCATATGGACCAAAATAACTTTTGTAGTTCTTGAAAATACTAAGAATTATGTAAAGATTATAGTGAATTTCAAGTAAAGGAAAAGTTCCACCAATCCCATGACTCGAGCCAAGAACTGGTTTTATTTTTGAATTCACCTTCTAGTCTTAATGCAGTCTTCGAAAAGAGGATGGCTAAAAAACAACAGCCAAAAAGAGGATGACAACAGTTTCAATTGCCATTCCTCTTTCAATGTCTGGATTTTGCCCATAGTAAGACTCAGACGGTTTTGAAGTTTAGAGCGATAGAGCATTTGAATGTTAGCTGTATAAGGAGGAGGCTCTGAGGTGGCACTGTGAGGCGACAGATCCAGTGCCCTTCACATTTTGAGACTTCCTTTCTATAAAAGAATTCTTTCTCTAATCTCTGCAGACCTTGTGTGCGCTCATTCGAGGAGTCCATCAAAAGAATAAGTCTACCTCTGGGTTTGACATTATCAACATGCTGATGGGCTTTGACAAGGCAGAGCTGTGCATGAAGGTGAGGCGGAAGTTGTAGATGGGCTTGTGGGTGGCTGCTTCTGACAGCTGTTTGCCGAGACCATCTGCAGACAGCTAATGTACTCGTAGGTTTGCACTCAGGTGGATGTAAATGGTTGCGTTTCTTCTTGACTTTGGATAATTTTGTTTTACAGATTTGTTTATCTGAATAGAGGAAAATTTGAAATTCAAGTTTGAAGTATCCTTCCCCTGCAGGATAAAGGATGAGCGGTTTATTTTATGATTTATATCATGTGCTCATACATTCTTAAAAACACTTATGAACCCAAATAAAATATAACAAGGGGAGTGTAATATACAAGGGTAACGTTAGTTCTAAACTTAAGTTTTCTTATGTAACACAGTGACTTTATCACTTTATCAAAAGTGTTTGTCACTTTTAAAATAATAGCTTTATTGATAATTCGCATATACAATTACCCTTTTAAAATGTATAATTCAGTGTTTTTGTTTTTTTTTAAGATTTTATATTTAAGTAATCTCTACATCCAACATGGGGCTCGAACTCACAACCCTCAGTTCAAGAGTCACGTGCTGTACCAACTAAGCCAGCCAGGCACCCCTCATTCAGTGGTTTTTAGCATATTCACTGTTAATTGTGGAACATTTTTATCACTCCAAAAAGAATACATGTTCCCATTAGCAGTCATTCTCCATTCCCCCTTCTCTCTAGCCCCTGGCAACCATTTATCTGCGTTATGTCTCTTTTGGTTTACCTGTTCTGGACATCTCATGTAAATGGAATCATACGTGGTCTTCTGTGTCTAGCTTCTTGCGCTTGGCATGTTTTTAGGCGTCACCATGTTGTGGCATTTGTCAGTGCTTCATTCCTTTTCTATGGCTGATGTTTCATTTTATGAATATACCACATCATTTTATTTATTCATCACTTGATAGACATGTGGGATATTTCAGTATTTTGGCTATTATCAATAATATTGCTATGAACATTCATGAACAAGATTTTGTGTGGATGTATGTTTTCAGTTCTCTTGCTTATATACATAGGAGAATTGCTGGGTCATATGATAACTCTATGTTTAATATTTCAAGGAGCTTCCAAACTGTTTTCCAAAGTTACTATACCATTTTACATTTCCATCAGCACTGTATGAGGGTTCCAGTTTTCCCACATCCTTGTCAACAGTTGTTTTTGTCTCTCTTGTATACATATATGTTTTTGGAGAAATATCTATTCAAATCCTCTGCCCATTTCTAGACTGAATTATTTGTTTTTTTATTGTTGAGTTGTAAGAGTTCTTTATATATTTTGGATATAAGTCCCTTATCAGATATCTGATTTGTGATGTTTGACATTATCTTGAATGAATGTTGTTTATAATATGAACTTTGAAGAACTAGTCTTCTGTCATTCACTAAATTTGAAATAATCTATGTGACAAAGAATCCTTATAGTGATAAGGTTATGTTTTACAAGTTATGAATATACAGTTATAAGTACATGAAGACTTAGTACTTGGAGTCAGTTTTCTAAGCCTGTACAGCTCCTGTGAATATATCATGGTAAAATCCCAGATCTCTCTCTCATTCTCATAGTTCTCACTATTGTCTATATGATGCTGATTACTAAGTCTCTATTGTTAGCCTTAACATCCCCTCATGAGGCTGAGTTGTATACTCTGTAAGCAGCTGCTGAATTTACCCACTCATATATCCCTAAAGTATCTCCTGCTTGACATCTACAAAGCGGAACTCCTTGTTTTCCCTTCATCTGTTCTTCCTCATTCATTTGCTATCAGAATGGGCCGATCTGTCGTCTCAGGCACCCAAGCCCAACACTGGAGTCATCCTTGACTCTTCCCCTCATCTTTCATATCCAGATGATCACCATGTTCAGCTAATTTTGCCTCAGTTCATATTTCTCATACCTGTCTTTTGTTTTTTTTCCCCCTACCGCCAGTGTCCCCATTACCTCTCACCTGAGCTCTTTCAGTCATTCTTTTAACAAATGTTGGTTAGGCTCTGATGTGCCAGGCACAGGGGATACATAAGCAAATAAGACATGGCAACTTCCTCAGGAAATTGCTAGATTAGTCCTCATTTGTCTCCCTCTTTTCAGACTTACCATCTTTAAATCTGTCGTCCACACTGATACCACAGTGATGTATCTTACACTCAAATCTCTACTGCTTAAAACCCTTCATTAATTTCCTATCAATAACAGGGTAAAGCCCAAACTCCCTAGTTAGCGTTATATAGCTTTCGTGACCTGCTCCCTCTTTATTTCCCAACCTCTCTCACCACCGTGCCTCACTCTGGACTTCCATAATAATGAACCACTTTTATTCCAACTGCATACCCAGGTCCATTTCATTCCTCATGCGTCTTTGATCACGTTATTGCCTGTCTAGAATTCTTTTCCTCCTCAAGTTTTAACTGACTCCTACCGATTTTTCAAAATATAAGTCACCCCTTAGGAGTCTTGGAATAGGTGAATTCTGAGCTAATACCCTTCTCCATGTATGTTTCTGTCATAGTAACCATTAAATTAAAACTGCTTATTTTTCTCTTCCAGTAGGCTGAAAATGTCTTGAGAACAAAGGTCATTATCTATTTTTTTTGAATTCTTTGAAAGCACAATANCGCACGAACCGCAAGATCATGACCTAAGCGAAAGTCGGACGCTTAACCGACTAAGCCACCCAGGCGCCCCGAAAGCACAATATTTCACACATAGCAGACCTTCACTCTCTATTTGTTGAATTGAAGTAGCTTATTTTGAACCTTCACTCAAGCTTCCAGCATGCTAAATCAGTCTTCATTCATTTTCCTCCTTCATTTAATGTAAAATATTTCTTTTCTTCTTCCTTCTGTTGTAGTGTGTGAGGGTTCCATCTTTTGATTACATTGGGTCTGACAGCTGGTTGTTAGTACAAGTGATATGCTCCAGTCACGTTGTCTAGTAGAATCGACCAAGGTGGACACACTGGTTTTGTTGGATAGTGTATCCAGCCAGTGATAGCCGGTAGTGGCATTGTCTCTTTGTTGTTCAGTGTGCCCACATCAAATGATATATTTTATCAAATAGTGAAACTTATCTATTGTTATTTGACCGTTATTAATCTTTTTTAACTGTTACTAATCTTTAACCACTTTTTTCTTTTTTAACCACTTATTTTTCTTAATTGAATTAATTTAATAGAATTAGTTTATTATTGTTTTTAATTTATTATTTAACCACTATTATTAGCCTTTAAAAATTTACATCATTCTATTAAATTTATTTTAATGTTTATTATTTTTGAGAGAGAGAGAGAGAGGCAGTGTGTAAGCAGGAGAGGGGCAGAGAGAGAGAGGGAGACACAGAATCTGAAGCAGGCTCTAGGCTCTGAGCTGTCAGCACAGAGCCTGAAACAGGGCTCAAACCCATGAGCTGTGAGATCATGACCTGAGCCTAAGTCAGATGCTTAACTACTGAGCCACTCAGGCACCCCTACTTCATTCTATTCTAAAAGTTTATAGGAGAATGACAGGCTACAAACATTCATCTGGTAAAGTAATGAATTCTTTATTATTCTGTGCAGTTGTTCTAAAGCATTTTTCCCCACAGCTACACTTTGAAGTTTTACTTTTCTTTGTCTAATCTTGCACAGCCTAGACCTAAAGGAGTGATACCGTTGCTTCGTTGAATGTTATATACATTACCCTGTGTAACATAAACCCAGAGTTGGACAGAGACACAGTAGAGATGTTATTTGGCATGTTTTAATACTTAACAAATCTCTTTCTCAGAACTTGATGGAGAGTTTGGATTCACTGCTTTGTGCAGAAGGTTCAGAAAGTCTGAAGAGTTTATGTCTGAAACTTCTCCTTTGCTTAGTGACTGTAAGTGACCCACCTGTATGTTTCGTTATCAAGGGTATCATTGACAGTAGGGGCAAGCTTATGTGAATGCTTGAGCCTAAAGTTAGAAAGGAAAAGAGGAAAAACAACTCTCTACTGGGGAATCACATCACTCCATTGTGTGTGAATGTGTAGAAAGAAGTTAGGTGAAGGGGCTTTCACTTCCTGGAAGCTGCTCTTTGGAGCACCTGTTGGCATTTTTAGCCTTCAGGATATTTCTCACCTTAGAGGTACCACCCCTGGAAAATTCTTTGTCTTCTGATTTGTCAGATGTGCCCTTCTCATCAGGTCTCATTTGGAAATAGTTTTTGTGATTCTGAATAGTTATTTGTTCTGATTTTGACATAACTGGAAGCTGGCCCGTACCTTCTACTGGGAGGAGGGTGGGGTGTTGTTCATTTACTTAAGTAATTCCTTCTCCCTGCCATCACTCGAAGTCTTCTGGATCATTAACTTCTTTCTGTGTGTTTGAGGAATGAAACCCCCTGAAAACCGAAGTAAATGCTTACGTGAGGGGGCGAAAGAAACAGGAAGTTCAGAGATTCGGGAAGTTTTAATTCGCTAATTTCTTACCCTTCTGGTGTCTGATGATTCAGGCTCTGGCAGCTTCAGAGGTGCTTTTTGAAAGTCTACTAAGTATCTAGGAGAATGTTTTAACATTTCTGATTCTCTTAGATAGTGGGTGAAGAGTTATACTTGAGATAGCAGAGTGCCTCAGTAAAAGCCTTTTTTCTTTTAAAATTTTTATTTATCTTGAGAGAGAGAGAGAGGGAGAGGGAGAGAGAGAGGGAGAGGGAGAGAGAGAGAGAGAAAACCAACACTGGAGGGGCAGAGAGAGAGGGGACAGAGGATCTGAAACGAGCTCTCTGCTGACAGCAGTGAGTGACGTGGAGCTTGAACCCATGGGATTGTGACATGAGTCAAAGTCAGACGCTTAGCCAACTGAGCCACCCAGGCGCCCCTAAAAAGCCTTTTATTTTATTTAGGTGACAGATAACATCAGCCAGAACACTATCCTAGAGTATGTAATGATCAACAGCATATTTGAAGCAATTTTACAGGTAGGTCATTTCCCCCATCACCTCTTTCTCTTTTGGGTAAACCACCTACTCAAATCTTCTCTGTCAGCATTCCTAGGAACTAGGAGTTAGCACTCATGCGTTTCTGGTTTGTGTTACAGATACTCTCCCACCCCCCAAGTCGCAGGGAGCATGGGTATGATGCTGTTGTCCTTTTGGCTTTGTTGGTGAATTACAGAAAATATGAGGTAAGTGGGTCCCTTACTGGACACTCATAATCTTTCTATAATCTTCCTAAATGTGGCCACTCCTAGAGGACTTTAACATAGAAGACATGTTCTTGGTAAATGGTATACAGATTAACTTTGATTAACAAAATTATTATTTTTTTAATTTATTTCTGAGAGAGACAGACAGCGTGAGCAGGGGAGGGTGAGAGAGAGAGGGAGATACAGAATCTGAAACAGGCTCCAGGCTCTGAGCTAGCTCTTAGCACAGAGCCCAACGCGGGGCTCAAACCCACCAACCATGAGATCATGACCTGAGCCAAAGTCGGACGCTTAACTGACTGAGCCACCCAGGCACCCCTGATTAACCAGATTCTAAAACTTCTATATTAAATGCTTAGGGCAGAGGGTATAGCCATAAGGGAATCCCGTGGTGCCACTTCTAATAAAGTGGGCAAATGTCCCTTAATGTAGTGGTTCCCAAGCCTAACTGATCACTGGAATCACCTAGGAACTTTTCAAAAAGAAGAAATGTCTGGGCTTTACTCTGGACACATTGAATTCAAATCTCTTGGAAGTGGGAACTGGGAATCTGTTGCTGTTGTTGTTGTTGTTGATGATCCTCCTATTGAGTATGATGACTAGCCAGAATTGGGAACCACTGATCTCATGCATCTGTTTTGAAAGATTGGACTTTTGTATGTTGGATTTCCTTAATGCAGTCCACTTGTGTAAGCATCACTGTTGGTCTGGAAACTCTTTCTGATTTTAATGGAGAATTGAAGACAGAGCCTTACTCATGTCAGTTCTGTAGTTCTCTTTGTTCCTGAGTTAATCAGGGACAGATTTATAAGTTTTTGAGATGAAGAGCAGAACTCAGAGATTTGTATTTGATTTTATGCCTCTACCTGATGCTTAAAAGGGAGAATACACGGAAAGGAAGGAGAGGCCCTCAGGAAAGACCAGGGGCCTCACTGGGGATTGCTTTGGAGGGATAGGGAGCATTTGGCATGGAGTTCTGGACACCAGGGTTTGAATGCAGAATCCAGGAGCTGTGTTGAGGTAACCTGACTTTCTTCACTTGGCAAGTAGCAGTGCTGTGAGAAATGAGCCAGCTGGAGGGAGGCTTTTCATTTGTGAGGTTCTGGATCTTCAGCTAGTGATTTTCTTTTAAGATTTATTTTATTTTATTTTAATTTAAAAAAATGTTTAATTTTGAGAGAGAGAGCACAAGAAAGAGAGAGAAAGAGGGAGAGAGAGAAAATGAATGGGGAGGGGCAGAGAGAGGGAGACAGAATCTGAAGCAGGCTCCAGGCTCTGAACTATCAACACAGAGCCCGGTACAGGGCTCAAACCCACAGGCCGTGAAGTCATGACCTGAACCAAAGTTGGATGCTCAACTGACTGAGCCACCCAGGTGCTCCTTAAATGTTTGTTTATTTTTGAGAGAGAGTGCATGAGCGGGGGAGGTACAGAGAGAAATGAGGCAGAGGATCCAAAGCAGGCTCTACTGTGGCAGCAGAGAGCCCAATGCAGGGCTTGAACTATGAACTGCAAGATCATGATCTGAGCTGAAGTTGGACACTCAACAGACTGAGCCACCCAGGCACCCTAAGATTTTATATTTTTTAATTAATTTTTAAATTAATTTTTAAAGTTTATTTATTTTTGAGAGAGAGAGCATGAGTGGAAGGGCAGAGAGAAAGGGAGAGAGACGCCCAAGCAAGCTCTGCGTTGTGAGTGCAGAGCCCAATGCCAGGCTTGGTCTCATGAACCGTGAGATCATGATGTGAGCCAAAATCAAGAGTTGGATGCTTAACTGACTAAGCCACCCAGCTGACCCTAAATTAATTAATTGATTTGTTTGTTTGTTTTGTTTGTTTAAGAGAGAGAGAGTGTATGTATGCAAGAAGGGGAGAGAGAATCTTAAGCAGACTTGATGCTCAGTTCAGCATGGAGCCGAGGTGGGCTTGATCTCATGACTGGGAGATCATGACCTGAGCTGAAATCAACAGTTGGACACTTAACTGACTGAGCCACCCAGGCGCCCTTAAAATTTTTTATTTTTAAGTAGTCTCTACCCCACCATGGGGCATGAGATCAAGAGTCACATGCTTCATCAACTGAGCCGGTCATGTGCCCCCACTTAATGATTTTTGAGATGGTTCCTAGTCAGGTTGAGAGTGATGGGTAACAAAATCTGGAGCTTATTCTTATAAGGAGGAATATGGGAGAAGGAGAGGCTATGAGAAAGGAATGCTTAAAGAGGTGCTGGAATATGTGGAGCAGTGTTCATGTGTTAGAAATTCCCGGAGTTAAAAGAAAGAAAGAAAGAAATCCCAAGAGTTGATTGCTTTAATTTTCTCAGAGTAACTTGTAACTTGTGTGTAACGCTACTAGTAAATATGTAATTTGTCACCAACACCTGTTTTACTGGTGATCTGGTGGGGTTGGCATGGTAGCCATTTTGATCTCTGTCATGTGTAAAAGCCTCTGTGGCCTTATTACAATAGCTAGAAAATAGCAGAGGAAAAATGCAGTTAAGGAAAGTTGAGTTGTACATTGTCGGAAAGCACCATCATCAGTAATGAATATTTTCCTAACATTCTGCTGGGTGCAGGCCACTGTGACACAATGGCTTGGTTTCCTAAATGTGAGCTGAACCTGGTTCAGCCCAGTAGGGCTCTTTGAAATGTCAGCCTGAAAAATTAGACATGGCCAAGGAACTAGAGAAAATCATATTTCTGGAGTGAGGTATGCACTCTAGTCTGTCAGAAGCCTCAGAAGAATTAGTATAGTAAGCAAGGGCAAGCTGGTGGGCATAATTTATCTGGGCTTTGCAGCTTTTGATAGGAGTCACTCACTGGAAACCATTAAGGAGGCCTAGTGACCATGGAGCAGGAAGGTTTTTGACAGGCACATGAGGAATTCCAGATGAACATAGCAAAACCAAAAGCTGGTAAAATTTTATGCAAACTAGTAGGAGAGGGTATGTGCTAGGGAGAGCAGATTCTAGCTACCACCACAATCCAGCCCATGAAGGATGGGGAAAGCTGGAACCTTTGAGTAAGGTGCAGAGGGTTCCAGGAGGCTGGGCGCCCATCTAGACACGGAGAAGGCAAATAAAGTTTTGGACTTCAGGAATGGAAGTGATGGAAAAGACGTCATGTAATAAAAGTAAATAGTTCTTCTTCACCTGAAATAGTGTGTTCCATTTTTGTTATTTCATCTAACGGGATGATGAAAATCATCATCAGGGTGAGGAGCTCTCACCCTGCCAAAAAAAAAAAAAAAAAAAAAAGCCAATGAAAAATGATGAGTATGGTTTAGATCAAATAAAGGCAGAACCCTATTAGAGTGATTCTGTGCAGGCTCACAGAGTTTGTAATTCTGTCTTGTGGATGAAAAGTAGATTACCTTCAGTTTAAACAAATGTGACCAGCGCAACAGGCATATAGTGTTAAGGAAAATCGGTATCTGGTAAAATAGAAATTTTTCACAGCATTAAGATCCTGGCCTTCTAGGTTGGCCCATTCTCCTGTAATGACATGATTCAGTCCCCAACTGGACATGCTATTTCCCAGAAATTACAAGCTCATTTATTTTCCAGTTGCAAATTGATCCTTTTCTTGTTTTTTTTTTTCCTTAAGTTTTCCTTCAAACACGATGAAATTTTAAACGAGCAAATATATAGCTACCATTGTTGAGCCCTCACTGTATACCAAATACTATGCTAAGGATTTTACTTAAGGATTTTACTTTAAGGATTTTAATTCATTTTTAAGTCTCATAGCAACCCTGAGAAAGAAAATATTATCCCCATTTTACAGATGAGGAAGTTGAGCTTAGGTTAATAAAGGTGCCTAACTTGTCACAACTAGTAAGTAGAGGAGCTAGAACTCAAACCCTTGCTTTTAGTCAGCTTCTCTTTTCCTCAACTGCTAAAATAGGTTGTTCTTGGTAATCAGACAATCTTTAATTTTTTTTTTAAATTTATTTCTGAGAGAGAGAGAGACACAGCATCAGCAGGGGAGGGTCAGAGAGAGAGGGAGATACAGAATCTGAAGCAGGCTCTAGGCTCTGAGCTAGTTGTCAGCACAGAGTCCGATGCGAGGCTCGAAGCCACAAACCGTGAGATCATGATCTGAGCCGATGTCAGACGCTTAACTGACTGAGCCACCCAGGTGCCCCCAGATGATCTTTATTATTACCTAAAACAGTGGACTATTAGATGGTGAGTGACAAGGACTTTGAAAGATTATGCCAAGAAACGGTGGCCTGCTCCATCTAGTGTTGTTCTCTCATCGTGGGATCTCTAGGTCAGCCTCCTGCTGATTTTCTTTTCCGAGGAATCACTTGCACCCGACCTTGTTTAATGTCTGTAGCATCAGCAGGATTTGACTGTTGGTTTTAGGAAGCAGTGTGGAGAGCCTTCCTCTTTCAGATCAAGTGATAGAGTGGGTTTTACCTCCTTGGGTTGTGTCATAGAAAACATTATAAACATTTGGTCTGTTAAGAAAGTAAAGCTGTCTCTTTTTCTATTCCCAGTTGACATTCAAAAGATACCCTCAGGACCTTGATTAAATATGGTCTATGTAGGGGGGTTTCTAAGTTTCTCAGTGATGAGTTTTCTTGGTTGCTGTGAAAACTACTGATATTGTTCCTTGCTTTCCTTGGGTTAAAATTGGTGCCTGATCTAGATGAGGTCTTTCCTTACATCCCATGTGTGGGACATTTTTAAGGTGAGCAGGTCGCTGGTTCTCATCCCACTGGTAGGAGATGGTCCAGCTGCTTAATGAGTTAAATATATGTCCATTTCCATATGCTGCCCAGCTGAGATTGGTCTGGAAAAACTCAAGAAATCTTCCAATGCTATAAGTGATGAGACAATCATTAAATCCCAGTGTTCTGACCAGATTGTAGTTTGGGTAATTACATCCCTTTTTTCAGTTCCCCTGCAGTGTTATTTGGGTATCAGATCCATAAATGGCCTCTCTGGCTGTTAAGCAGCTGCCACTTTCCACCCCCAAGGTGGCTTTGTTTTACGGGTGGGTGAATCAGTCCTTGCGTATAGTTTGTGGAATGGTTATGGAGCCTTTGGGATGAGGCTGTAAGTTAGCAACTTATAAATTTGTGCCTTATGGCAAAGAAGCTTTTATGTTCCCCCAAGACTGTTGTCCCTATAGCCTCAGATAATTGGTAGGATAGGACAAAAGAGTTTCGTGGAGTGTTCACTTCTTAGAAATAAATAAGACTGAAAGATGGAAGAAGTGGCAGACACAGACCTGGGCTGATCCAGCCTAGAGAAAATTGCAAGTAGAACAGAACTGGTGTGTGTGTGTGGGGGGGGTGGTTGGCCATGCACACTGAGAGATTTACTGGAAATGGGGGGAGTCAGTTGGCAGAATGGGTTGGATGTGGTATTAGGAGCATCGCTATAGAGAGAGGGCCTTATAGAACCATTTTTGTTAAGACTTTGTTAAATAACTAATGGGTTCTTAACTAGGTCACACTCACCTTGAATCTCTTCCCTTGTTTAATAGTCTGTGAATCCTTATATTGTGAAGCTGTCTATCGTGGATGATGAGGCCACACTCAATGTGAGTATCTAGATCCTTGTATATTATTTTAAGTAGTCACATTTATTTAATTACTTGATGTTTAAAACAGAGAGCAGAGAGCTATTGTGTTAATTTCATCTGGCTATAAAGAGGGAATCGGTATTTCCTTTTAGAGCATCATTGTGACTATTGTCTTTACTCTTCTCATCATGGGAGGAGGGTTTGAAGAGACGTTTGTTTGCTAATTATGATGAAATGGTTGGTTATATTTCATGTCATAATGTGCTGAGGTTGATGATCCTACAGAGCCAGTAAGTTACATTCCTAAGAATAAGAAGGCTTAGATGAGAAATCAGTCACCATGACGTATACTTTAGATATCTTACAATTTTGTGTGTTAATTATACCTCAATAAAGATGAAATTTTAAAAAAAGACACAGCAAGGCTTAGATGACTAAATGATGGGAGATTCCTTCTTGTAGAACTAGCCAGATGGCATTTGCAGCCCAACTTGGTGAAGCCGAAGCATGGAGGATGGTCTGTGTACCTGCTATATGTGTCCTTGAAAGTTTGGGATCTAATATCTGATCTCTGAGTAAGGAAGCAGATGACCAGGTGTCAGGCATATTGCCCTCTTCAGTCTTCTAATTTCTCTTATGAAAAAAGGCACACATGATTCATCCTGTGGCCTTAATTGATCTTTGTGTCATATTTATTAGCAGGTTCTAAAGGGGAAAGTTGATAAGTCACTTTAACATTTACTGGATGCATCTTCCTGTTACCTTCCTGTTTTCCTGTGGTCTGAGAGTGGCTCATCTCTATGCACCTTCATTTAGTGTGAGACTTATTGTTGCTCACTCTGTTTTAGAGACATATGAGAGCTTTTTGTTTGAAGATTCTAACTTTGTCTTATCTTTTGAGGTGAATATGATCCCAGTGAAATTGTCAGTGATCTGGGCTGCTCTGTTTTGCCCTCCCCCTGCCTTGTTGATCTATTAAATAAATTAAGACAGATCAGGAAAATCTGGGGCCCCAAGACTGTAATTAGTATTTTCCCTGGCCTGGCATCACCACCAGCCCCTTATTTGATGTGTGCTATCCTTTTTCTTTCTAGGGAATGGGGCTTGTGATTGCTCAGGCTTTATCTGAGTACAACAGGTAAGTCCACTGTTCCAGAAGGGAAGGGTCTAATTTTCATTTGAATTGGTTGAGTAGAAAACAGGTTTGCTCCAGTGCTTGGGTGAATTTCCCTTACCTATCCTTGAAGAGTATTCCTAAATTTAGCTTCTGGCCAACGTATTTGCTCTAAGCTCAGCTTTATGGCCTTAGCAGAGGTTGTTTCTTTTTTCTTTCTTTTTGAAAGTTTATTTATTTATTTTGAGAGATAAAGAGAGCATGAATGAGAGAGGGGCAGAGCAGGAAAGAGAGAGAACCCCAGGCAGGCTCCGCATTGTCAGTGCAGAGCCCGATGTGGGGCTCAGACTCAAGACCATGAGATCATGACCTGAGTTGAGACTAACAGTTAGACGCTTACCTGACTGAGCCACTCAGGCGCCCCAGCAGGGGGTGTTTCTAATACCTGGGGGAAAGTAGCCACCAGGTTAGCGTCATCTTTTATTTAAGCAATTAGACACATTCTTTTGCAACCTTTGGTATTTTATTGCGGAGTATTTTAACTCCTTTTCCAGCAACAAGCAGGCTCTTCCATTTAACCCAGTGTATCATACAAATCATTTTCTATGTAAAAAGGGTTGCGAAGCACCACTTTTTTGTACACTTAAAAAATAAATAAAAGGAGAAAACATACTGAAATAGCTCTTGTTTAGTGGATGCTTTTTTTTCATCAGGAATCAACTGTAGCTTCCCAGGGTCCCTGTCTTTTCTGAGGGCTCTCTTCATTGATGCTTGCATTCCCTCTGGCTTTGGATGAGGAAGGATCTGGTACTCAGTGAATGGAAAGCAGAAGTGTTCCTAATCCTGGCAAGGGCCAGGCAGTATCTTTCTTGTTCCTCTCCAGACTTTGCTCACACACAATTGGATATGGAATTTCAAATCTGCCCCATCTCCACAAATAGTTTAGCTCACAGATTTCCCTCCTCTTCCTTTAAAAACAAACAAGGTTTTCACTGTACAGCCTTAAAGTAATTTCACTGTTACACTTTTCAAGTAATAGTCTGTTTGGGAAATAACTGGATCAGCCATATGTTAGAGCAGTTTCACACGTTTGCAGCTTGCTTTCTGAGTCTCTCCCAAAGTAGCCAGGCGTTTTGATACATGCTGCCTCAAGAGCAGAGGCATGCCTCTTAGCTTGCAGGGGGGACAGCAGTGGCTAGATTGTCATAATGCTTTTGGCTTCTGGAGTCACTGAATTCAGAGTGCCATGTCCTGATTACCTAGAATGCCAAGGATGGAGACATACTTGATAAATAATAATAAAGTTGAATTTAGTTATTTTTGTTCAGGCAGTATAAAGACAAGGAAGAAGAACACCAGAGTGGTTTTTTCTCTGCTTTAACAAANCGACTTATTTATTTATTTATTTATTTATTTATTTATTTGTCCTGCTCAGGAATCTAAGAGGTCTGCAGGAGTAGACAAATCTGTACTTAGAACTTTAAATGTTTGAGATGATGGCATGATGAGGAGAGAGCAGCTCAGAGCAGATTTTTTAATGTTTATTTGCTTTTGAGAGAGAGAGAGACAGCGTGCACACAAGCAGGAGGAGGGGCAGAGAGAGGGAGAGAGAGAATCTCAAGCAGGCACCGAGCTGTCAGTGTAGAGCCCGATGCGGGGCTTTATCGCATGAACCATGACATCATGACCTTAGTGAAAATCAAGAGTTGGACACTTAACCAACTCAGCCCCCTGGGCGCCCCAACGAACAGATATTTTTGAGAGCTGTATCTCTTTTATTGATCTCCAAATCCAAGTGAGATAGGGAAAGGAGAGCTCTGATTGCTCTGGGACTGATTTTTTTCAAATTAATTAATTCAGTTTTATAAAAGCTAAAAAAATGTATACATTAAGCCAGACGTTTGCTTCCTGAAAAGCTGGCTGTGCTTGAGGACTGACCTTACAGAATATCGAATAGGAGAGTTTAGATCTGAGCCCAGTGCTGAGTGCTCCTTAGTTGTCTGCTCTGACCACTTGATCCCTCATAGCTGGTTCTGGAGTTGAGGAGTTGATGCAGTGGATTTAAGCCACTTCTCTAAAGATTTAATGGACTGAGAGGTCCATAGTTTAGGAAAGCGATTGGTCCATTTTGCAAGACTCCTGAATAAGGTTTCTCAACCTTGGCAGTATAAGCATTTTGGGCCAGGTAACCTGGGACTAACTTTTAAGAGATAAATCTTGCAGGTCTTAGAATCTACGTGGATTTAGAGTCTTTCTTTGTGGACATTAGCATTCAAGTGATCAGCTGTAGGGCAAGACAGTTTTTGAGTTCACTGCAAAAAATAGACCTCCAAAAAGGCAATTTTTTCCCTTCAATGCCTGTGTCCTCTTCCTTTCTTCTTTCTCAGAGCCTGCTCTCAGGAAAGGATCTGATAAGCTCTTTAACTCTGAAACATAAATGAATAAAGTCTCTCAGAGGTCAGAGCAGTATGAGCACTGTGTTGGTATTTGGTTAAATGAGTTAGATATAATGATACTGCTCCCAGGGATCCTAGCCTTTTAGTCAGGAAGAAAAAGTTTTATACTAAACAAAGGAAGTTTGAGCTGCTCAGTTTGGGAGCATCAGTAGGCAGATGGAAAAGTATTTTTAGAGGGATGGGCATCTTTCTCAGTGCCTCTGATATCACACATATTGGAGACAGCCTACTCCATTTACTTCTTTGACTGCCCTGCGTAAGACACAGATTAAAGATTTTGTGATCTGAAAGATGGACAGTGGGTCTCACATAGACATCTCTGGTCTGAAAGCCAAATATTCTTCCGAAGACCAGTCCATGTTGGACGAAATCAGTGTGCTTTCTGTTGTATTCTTCATAAATTTCTGACTTCAAATAAGCAAGTTTTGGGAAAGATGCAGAGTGACAGGTTAGCATTTACTTGGTGTCAGCGGTTACTAAACTCACACATTGAAAAGGAGAGCTGGACCAAAGTCCTGATTGTTTTTTTTTTAAGGTCCTTTAAGGAAAGACAATTTAGTGGAGTTCTAATTATTTCATTATGTTACTTGTGATTCTTTGAAGATCTTGAAAGTGGGCTGTTTTGGGTCTGCAGGATGGGTGGGCCAGTTCGCTGTTCCCTCAGGCTGCAAGCAGTTTCTTTTTCACGATTTAAAGGCTTCACAGGCACAGAGCCCCTCTCCCATTTCCCTGCTGTAAGTCTGTAATTCCTCTTTTCTTCCACAGGTGGGCAGCATGTTCATAGCAGATGCCCATGAGAAAATCTCAGTACAGTAAGTGGCTGCTGACATTCTTGTGCGGTGACTTGAACTTTAGTGTGGGCTTTCTGGCTGGGTCGGAGTGTGAAACGTTTCCTCTTGCTAATCTTTTATGGGTTCAAACTTTTATGGTGATTTATCAAATGTTTCTTGGGTTATAAACAATAATGGACCCTTAGAAACCACTACTTTGGCCATGTCTGTTGAGCCCTAAGAAGCTGAAAAATGGTTCCCAGCTGTCTCTGGAATGAAATGAAAGGGGGTTGGGTGTCTGAGCCAGTTAAGGACTTAACTGGATTGAGGTAGAAAAATGAGAGGGAAAATAGGGAATGGAGTGAATAAGAACTAGGCCTAAGGAATTAAAATTAAAGCCCTGACTCCTTGCCTCTATACCCTTTACATAAAACCAACAAGGAAATAAAGGGAACATTAGAAACTCAAAGGGATCGATAATGGGGAGCTTGGGTGAAACTGTATCTTATTGGTCATAGTGTTTTAACTCTTCCACTCTAAGAGCCTCTCCAGTTTGTTCTTTTTTTTTCTTCTTTTCTTTAGAACCAATGAGGCCATCCTTCTGGCACTTTATGAAGCTGTTCATTTAAATCGCAACTTCATCACAGTGTTAGCCCAGGTTGGTTATATTAAAAACTCCAATCCTTCTCCTCCCTGAATTTCATACAGATTCACTCCATTGAAAAGCCTTACTGGCTGTGCCCGGTTAACCCCTGCTTTGTATTGGGAAGTGGTAGTAACAAAGAGTTGCATCAGTTGCCTTTGTGTCAGGCTGTCCTCAACTATGTATGTTTCCATCTGGGGCTCACGTGGGCCTGATAACATGCAAAGTTAATGGTTTTGACCAGTCTTCTAACTCATTTGACCAGTTTACTGATTCTGTTAACCCAGACAAGTTGAGATTATTTCATTTTGCTCATGGGCAATCCCTTGGTATTATCTGCCCATATGGATTTTTATGTCTGGCTTTCTGCTTCTGTGGAATTACAACTAGAGAGAAAAGAGGCCAAGCCACTTGTCTTATTATTTCACCAATTTCCAGAGAAGAAAAGTAAAAATTATCCTATCTAGCATAAGTCTAGCTGTTAGGAGAAAAAATGGCCTACACATATTAAAAGCAGGAAGTCACAGAATGCTGAGTGCTGGGTCACTTCCTAGCTTAGGATGTCTTCTGTAGTTGGTAGAGAGGGACTAAAATAGGCCAGGAGCTCAAGTGCTGGCCATGAAAGCTGTCTTTAAAAATTGATAAAGTGTTTGTATCTTAAAGTCAGAGTGTTTAAAATATGTATGTAGGTTTCTTTTAAAAGAACATTTGTTTCTGTTTATGCTTTTGTCTCAAAGGGCAGATGTATTTGGATGGAATCACTGATTGAGTTTTAACAACAACAACAACAAAAAATGAGGCCATGCTTAAAAAGTAATGTGCTGGTTTAGGCTCTGCCTGTGAGGACACTTATTTATCAAGACTGAGAACATGAGAGATTTTATCCACTATTCTTATTATGTTTGTCTGCTCTTTGGTTTCTGTAACTGATGTTAAAGGAGGGATGAGGAAGGTGAAAGGCTGGAAAAGCTGTTGCGGAGGAGAAGGGAATAGCCGCCACTCAGCTTAATTCTCAAGAGCTAATGTGACAGAGGTGGCTAAGGAAGGTCAGGAACAGAGGAGTCATCTGTTTGGGTCCCAGTGTGGGTGTCTCCCCCATGTCTCTGCTTCTACACTGTACACTCTTGTTGGTTGTGGAACAGGGAGGCTGCCGTCTGCTAGCTGTTTCTATAGCACCTCTTATCCACTTGCCTCACCTGCACTTATTCATCAACTGTGTGATCAACAGTCTATAGATGTGTTTTAGGTTGATCTGATGAGAGGAGTCCTTTCCCAGGTTAGGATTGTAGATGCCTTTTTTGGTAGAATAACCTCATGTATTTGTTTACCCCAGTTTTTTATTTGCATGGTTCTGCAGAGAAACTTATATAATGGGAACTTAGTTGCTTAAAGAAAACTAGCCCACAGAGCTTCTTACTAGAATTTAGCAAGCATCAACAGGAATCACGCTCTCATGGGAGCTCAGAGCAGAAGCGGTCCCTCTTCAGTGAGCATTCCATCTAATGACGAGGCCAGGAATACCAGAAAGACTGTTGTGGGGAGGATACTCAGAACTAGGTTATGACTTTTCTTACTTGCCTCTGTTCTCTTTTAGAGTCATCCAGAAATGGGCTTGGTGACAACCCCTGTCAGTCCTGCTCCAACAACTCCAGTCACACCACTTGGAACCACGCCGCCCTCCTCTGATGGTAAACCCACCACCTCTTGTTTTCTTGATTAAAAAGATCTTGACTCTTTCAGGGTGAGCGTAGCTGTGTTGAACAAAGAACACGGTTGTTAATTCTTTCATTTAAGAAAGTGTCTGAGTTGATGTCCTTTAGGACTTCTGGAGCTCCAGTGGAAATTTTGGAAAAGACAGGCAAGTGCTTTTCTCTGCGTTAGAAGCCACATAACTCCATCTTGTCCTCAGGGAATGGTTGTGGAATCATGGAGTGCTAGATCTGAAAGGGACCTCTGTGGTCAGCGATGTCTGTCTTGCCAAACTCTCAGGATACTTGTGAGGCTCTGATGAGGTACTTTATGAAAATCTCTCTGAAATAAATGTCTCGCTTTACCATTGGTAAAATGAGGGAATTGAGGCCAGAGAAATAAGTGGTTCACCTAATGTTAGTGAGAGTTGAGACTAAGATCCAGGATAGGGGTCAGGGCAGGGAACCATGTCTGTTTTGTTCACTATTGTCTATCCATTGTAGTGCCTGGCATGGTCACTGCTTAGTAAATATTAGTTGAGTACATGCATGAGAAAGTGAACCTAGGATTTTACTCACTGATATGTGTCTGCCGGCACTCCCAGTGGGAAAACATCAAGCTTTGAGTGTATTATAATTGGACTTTGGTGGGTATTTAAGACTTCTACCCCTAAAACACACACACACACACACACACACACGCACGCACACAAATTTCCACTTTATAAATTTTATGGTTGGAACTTGAGAAAAAGGTAACAGGAAAGGAGTTGTGAATTTTGCCCAATAAACTTTGTTGTCACCTGAGTGTGTTTGATAGAGTACATTAACCTAAAAATAATCTTTGTTAATACTTGATGTTTTACCTAAAATGTATACTGAATTTTGGGTAAAAAAATATAGGAAATCTAACTTTGATCCTTTCTCTGTGCCTCTCTGCTGTCTGTATGTGTAATGACCTTGTTTGATCTTCCTCCTTGAAATACAGCACCTGTGGCAGTAGCATTTCGAGGTAGTAAAAGTGGTGTTGGTAGAAGCGTGCCAGGAAGGTGCCATTGATACTCAGGTCTGTGGTAGCAAACTGGATCTGTTTAGAACTGAAAGCCAAATTCCAAAATATCTTAATGAGAAGGAGCAAGTAGTAAGAATTGCCTACTTGTCTTTGCTTTTTTAGATCACTGAATAATCCAATGGAAATACTGTTCTTTCTCTTTAAGGATGAAGCCTGCCTGGTTACCATGGATATCAAAAGCCATATATATATGTATATATATCCATATATCTGAGTTCCATGTGATGTTGGAGTTTGGATGCTTCAGAGAACTGCCTTTCAAACTGTTCATTGTGAACACTCCCACCCACACACTTGATTATGCAATGGCAGGATTTGTGCTTACTTACCTACAACCAGTTGAGCTTTTATTTTTTCTAGTGGGAAGATGGAGTCAGCCCACTTTTAAATGACTGCCTCCCTGTCAGAGGCTGCTGGGAAGAATTATGAAGCCAAAGATCAAGAAATAACTCTTCCTTAAGAAGGGGATTTTAATTTATGAGGGATTTTTTTCTATCCCTTCTAATTTGTTCTTTTTCCTTTCTCCTAACTCATTTCCTTTCTATGGGGATCCTAAGCATTATAACCTTGTTTCCAGGTTTTTTTGTCTTTAATTATGTATAGCGGTGCTCAGTGGCCCAGTTACATTTAAAGGTATGTCACTGGAGCCATTATTTTTAAAAGCCAGGAGTTTAGATGTAACATTTGTTCCCAGCTCAGACTTGACATTTGACAACTCAGCCTTGGCATGAGAGGACTTTCTGGTAAACTAAAAATACATATACTTCTATATTTCTACGTATTATGTAAGACAGTTTTCCAGTTACTGCTGTGTGTGAGTGGGGAAAAAAGTCCCACTTACCAGTTAGATTCCTCTTTGAATTGGACAAAGGAATGATTATGGGCTCTGAGCCTCAAAATAGGCTTGTAGTTTGAAATGTTAGTCTCAGGTCATTAACCCATAACATGAATTAAGACCTTTTAGTATTTCAACATAAAAACATATTTGTCTTTTGTTAGTTTTGGGAGGCTGAACTTTGGGAAAACAGCCAAGGATTGGGCATGCAAATTTCTTCTCAATAAGGCTTTCTGTTGTGCTTGTTGTGTGTTATGGAACGATTATATGCAAATGTTTCCCATTGTTAATAAATGTTCTCAGCATACATTATAATAACTCCAGAGGGATCCATTATAGTTATGAATACATATTATGAGTAATATCCCAAACTCAGCTGAGTCTTCACAGGTAAAAATGAGGCAGAAAGCTATAGATTTTCTAGCTTGTCTGAGCCATCATGAGCCTCCTTTTGCTTTTATATTATGTCTTAGTGAAAAAAGTTAACAAGTGTCCAAGTCTAATTTAAAGTCTTAGAAACTTGAAAAATCTACATTAAGACTATTCTAGGGCTACCTGACTGGCTCAGCTGATAGAGCATGAGACTCTTGATCTCAGGGTTGTGAGTTCAAGCCCCACATTAGGTGTGGAGCATACTTTAAAAAAGAAAACAAAAAGTTAGAATGACTATTCTTTGTGGATTAGCCCTGGTTTGGTCCCTCATTATTCATTAGAACTGTGGCTCAAAGAGTGGGGACAAAGGATAATTTCTCTTGGAAATAGTAAGCAGCTGGGTATATAAAACTCAGTTTCCAGGCTATCCCAGTCAAGTGTCCACCTGTTTTCAGTGTGGTATTCTTTTTCAGGTTCCACGAGAGGCGGGGGAGGGTAGGGCGGGGGAAGGGATTAAGTAATAGAATTTGGATGTAGTTCTGTCTTAACTTTTTTCCCTACCATTTTAGGTATTTCTAGCCTAAAGGCTTATTCTCAAAACTGAGCAAGATTTCTCCTTATTAGGAATGAATTGTCATTTATTTTAAGCAGGAGACTCATCAAAGCAAGGCTCATTTATATTCAATACAGATCTTTCCCTTAGGTACAAATCAGAGTGCCTTTAAGAAGGGCTCTGAACACTTTTGGGTTATGTGAGGCTAAAAGCAGAATCCAAAGACCCTTGGTGGGAGAAAAGCACTGTTCCCAGAGACCTGCCTCCTAGATTACAGGAAGGGGATTGGCCTTAATCTTGGGAGTGGGAAGGGCTCTAGAGGCCTAGGAACAGTAGCTAAGGATTTTATGCTAAGCACTTGGTCCTCCCTCTTTTGTGGAAAAAGTTTATTTTGTGATTTCTTTGCCTACTGGCAAATTGGCTATGTAAGTAGAAGTGTTAGATGCAGTATGTTATAGGCTAAGTGCATTTCATCTGTTCTATTCCAGTTATAAGTTCTGTGGAACTCCCACTGGATGCAGACGTACAGACCAGTAATCTACTGATAACCTTCTTAAAGTACAGCTCGATTGTCATGCAGGACACCAAAGGTAAGGCAGGCTACTTTGGGGGCTCAGGAAGCAGGAGCTGTGGCAGGCAGCTACTTAGCTAGAATCAAGGAGCAGCATTAATACTTTGAAACTTTGACAGGATGAACCATTGGGGCCTTCTGTATAGGGTGATGGTCCTGATTACTGGAAAACAGTGATTTCTCACTGCCAGATGGCAATTAGGTGGTGTTGGGAAAACCTGGAGCTGGAGGGGGAGTACTTCAAAAATAGAACAGGAAAGAAAATTGGTCTCNCATAGTATTCCCTTGTGAGGACAAGAACTAGAAGCATCAGCTTGTGGTGAGAATTCGTGGACTGTTGTACCGAGTATAGTAGGAAGAGGTGAGATTGAGAAGACAGTTTCCCTTAATACTTAAAGCAGAAGTGTCCTTACCCATCTAGAGATGTAGAGTGGAAGCAGGAGGGGAGTGGTTGTTGGAAAAGTTTGAGTTTGTTGTCTCTGGTCTCCTGCTCTTCCTCTGTTACATCTATAGTCTTTTAACTGGTAGTAGGGAAGGGGCGTAGTTGGGCTAGTGTGAGAAGGGATTGGGAGGAAACCCAGAAGACTCTATCCAGTATGTATCTCAGGCCGGTGGGAGTGGCAGAGATGGTTTTGGGCCTCTGAGACTCAGCAGGTGAGATCTGGCAGGCCAGGATAACAAGACTCTTGTGTATTTATGTTTCCTGAGGCCCTGGGTTCTCCTTTGTTGAGGGGGATAACCTCTTCCTTTCTCTAGAAATGTCATAGCAACCACAGAAGAGACTGTATAGATGTGACCCTGCAAATGAACTTGTAGCTTTGCTTGCTGTATAACAGTGAATTGAGGCCCGGGGAACTTACTTTTGGCTCTAATGATTTTGTAAACCTCTTTGTCCTGGTCACTTTTGTCATGAAATGGAAGGCAAAATTGAGGGCAGATTAATTGTAGCATGGGTGGTCTCAGACTGTCTCTCTGAATTCAGGCTGGGATTGGTCTTTGCCAACAGGCAGCCTGAATATGACAAGGGGCAATGTTAGGTATGATGGAGAATTAACGTCAAACATGGCTCCTGTGAGACTGAGGGAGTGGGGAGCGGAGGAAGAAATACGGCTTTCGCATTGGCTCAACTCTTGCTATCTGCTAATCCCCTGACCTTCTGTATGCCCTCACTGATAGGATCTCATTGTGATTTTAGGAGCAATGGAAGCAACTTTTTCTTGGCTCTGCTCTGTCCCCCTGCCCAGATATTAGGTCTTTTTTTTATATAATTATTTGATACTTACAAAAAGATATTTCTAGTATGTATGAATATTAAATTATTAGGCTTATAGTAAGCATAATAAATAGCACAAGTCATGAAACATAATAATAAAACAAACATATATAAACCTACCGCTCACCCTGAAGAAATCAGACTTTTGAAGCTACCTGTGTGTCCTCTACCCAGTTGTTCCTCTCCTCTCCATTCTCCAGGATTTTATCATTCCCTTGATTCAGCTCTGCTTTCAAAGCCTTTTTCTCTTGAGGTTCTCCTAATTTGGGGTGTTGTCACCTTAAAGGAGTTAAAGGATTAACCTTTAAAATAGACATTAGATGGGGTGTGCCTGGGTGGCTCAGTCTGTTCAGCATCCAACTCTTGATTTCCGCTCAGGTCATGATACCAGGGTTGTGGGATAGAGCCCCACCTTGGGGTCTGCACAGGGCACAGAGCCGGCTTAAGATTCTCTCTCTCCCTCTGCCCCTCCTCATCTCCCTCTACCCCCAACTACCTTCCTTTGCCTCTCCCCTGGTCGTGTATGTGTGCTCTTGCTCTCTTTCTGTCTAAAATAAAAGTAAATAGACATGAAGAAAAATATTAAAAATATGTATGTATATCTAAAATGTATATGTGCATATACATATAAATATATATATGTATATATATATATATATATATATTTATGCATAGACTTTAAAGTTCATTCACCAGAATTTTACCAGTTAGGATATCTGGGTGGGAGTGATTAAACTTCGTTTTTATTGTCCTTTTTTTGTGCTTTTCTGAGTTAAAAAAGTTTATGATGAAATATGCCTTATTTTTGTATTCAGAAACACTTTTTTTTCTTTTTTAAGTGGAGAGATAGCTGCAGGCTTTTTCACAGGAGTTGCTTATCAGCTTTTGGGGAAAGGGAGGATAGTGCCAGAGAAATTACAGATAGGTAGGAGTCTCTGGAATCTAGTTTTGCATAGGTGGAGGCATTTCTCTTCTCTCTGCCTAGGAGCTCTGATGTAAGGTCTGGGGAATGTCAGGTAAGTATTATCATTACTCTATTTACACTGTCTAGGAGAAGAGATGAATGTATTTCTGGACCACAACCCCCATTTTGTCTTCTAATTGTCAGGTTTTTGTTGATTTTATCTTTGAGGAAGTAGCAGATTAATGTCAGGGTGAGTTCTATTAGCTCATTTCTGTAGCACTGTAATCTGTTAATAGATCACCTCTTGGAATGGATTTCAGTCTGGGTCCTGTTAAAGCTAATGTGAAACATCATAAACCATTTGTCCATTTTGGATATGCTGGCATGAACCCTCTTTTTGCCTCCGTTTCACACCCTCACCCGCAAAGATCCTGGAAAGTAAATATGCTCTCATGGTTCGGGTAATTGGCAGTGATGGAGTAGCTCTTTCTTGGTCATTTGTGTGGGCCTGGAGCCCTGCTGCTGAGGCTACCTTCTTTTTTCATAACTAGAATGTGGGTCCTGGGAGACCAGGTACCTTTGTTTAGTTCAGTGCTATATCTGTAATGCCTAGCACGGTGCCTGCCACATAGTAGGTACTAGGTAAATATTTGTAGAATGAATAACTTTGGCAGGAAGGAAAGAAAAATGATGAAGTGTTCACAGATTTCCTGGTCATAAATAGTGTGCGCAGTACAAGGAAAGGCATGGGCTGGACCCTGGTCTTCAATTAATTTGTTTCTGATTCCACTGCCAGTTTGATATGAACAGTTATAAAACCCTTCCAAGATTTTGTGGGAGGCGGGTATAGATGGTGGTGTTTCTAGCTCATAGATGGGGGTTGGGGGTGGGAAGGGACCTGGCTGTTCAGAAGCAAAAGGTTGATATGGAAGCAAAGGGCATGGCCCTAATTTGGGCCATGACAGTAGGAACCATTATATTAAGTACATGGCTTTTAGGAAGGTGGCTAGTTGTCTGTCAGACTGCCAGAATATTTTGGAAATAAAATCTGAGGGAATTCATTTGCCTAGTAGAAAAGCAAGAATTACTCAAGTAGAACTTTGATTTTCATTCAGGAATTTTGTGAAGAGGGGGAAGGTAGAAATGTTCATTTTGATGATACATATCTTTATTCTGTAGAGAAACATGGTTTGGATGATATGGAGAGAAGGGTTTATTTTTTCTTTACAGATGAGCACCGACTTCACAGTGGCAAACTCTGTTTGATTATACTTACGTGTATTGCAGAGGTAGGTGCCACCAGCCTTCTGATAGTAGCCCATCTCTTACAGAGTGCTATCTTTTTTCTGCCCTTCTCCTCTTGTTCCTGACTTTTAGGATCCTAAAGCTTGGGAGAGAAAATCTTTCCTTTTTGTCTGTCTGTCTCCTCCCACTAGAATGTAAGCTCTGAGGAGCGCCTGGGTTGCTTAGTTGGTTAAGCCTCTAACTCTTGGTTTTGGCTCAGGTCATGATCTCACGTTTCTTGAGTTTGAGCTCCATGTCAGGTTCTGTATTGGCTATGCAGAGCCTGCTTGGGATCCTCTCTCTCTCCCTCTCTTTCTGCCACTTCTCTGCTCCTGCTCTTTGTCTCTCTCTCTCTCACTCACTCAAAATAAATAAAGTTAAAAAAAATAGAATGTAAGCTCTGATAGCGAGTAGTTTGTCTCCACCAGTGTATTCTCAATATTCTCAGTGTCTAGCATGTAATAGAGGCTCAATTAGTATTTACTGGACTAATTAATAATGAATTGTGTTATGATAACTGCTATAATTTCAGACTGGAAGATGTGAACTCTTAAGAGTTTTTTTTTTTTTAGGGACGCCTGGGTGGCTCGGTCAGTTAAGCGTCCGACTTCGGCTCAGGTCATGATCTCACGGTTTGTGAGTTCAAGTTCAAGTCACGTGTCAGGCTCTGTGCTGACAGCTCAGAGCCTGGAGCCTTCTTTGGATTCTGTGTCTGCCCCCTCTCTCTGCCCCTCCCATGCTCATACTCTGTCTCTCAATAATAAATGAACATTAAAAAAATTTATTTAAAAAAGGTTTAATAATTTTTTTAATGCTTCTTCATTTTTGAGAGAGAGAGAGAAAGAGAGAACGAGTGGGGGAGGGGCAGAGAGAGAGAAGGAGATGCAAAAACCGAAGCAGGCTCCAGGCTCTAAGCTGTCAGCACAGAGCCCCATGTGGGGCTCAACTCATGAACCATGCTATCATGACCTGAGCCGAAGTTGGATGCTTAACTGACTGACCACCCAGGTGCCCCCTTAAAAAAATTTTTTTTAAATGTTTATTTGCTTTTGAGAGAGAGAGAGAGAGCACATGAGCGAGTACGAGCGGAGGAGGAGCAGAGAGAGGAGGAGCGCGAGCTCTTAAGAGTTTTAAGTAAGAGACTTACGCCTCTGTAGAAAAAATAATAATGCCCCTTGAAAGCTATCCATGTTGGGTTTTTTGCATTTAGCAAAATGAAAAGAGGAGCCCAGGGCATCTGGGTGGCTCAGTTGGTTAAGTGTTTGACTCTTGATTTCGGCTCAAGTCTTGATCTCGTGATTTGTGAGTTTGAGCCCCATGTCTGGCTCTGAACTGACAATGAGGAGCCTGCTTGGGATTCTCTCTCTCTCAAAATAAAAAACTTAAAAAAAATTTTTTTTTAATGTTTTATTTATTTCTGAGAGAGAGAGAGAGAGAGAGATAGTGTGAGCAGGGGAAGGTCAGAGAGAAAGAGAGATGCAGAATCTGAAGTAGGCTCCAGGCTCTGAGCTAGCTGTCAGCACAGAGCCTNATTAAAAAAAAAAAAAAATCCAGTTTCTTGGGGGAAGTGGTGTAGAGAAAACCCAAAGAGGGGAATTGGAATCTGAGTAAAGTTGGGCTGATTGCAGTTTGGTGAAGAACAAGAACCCAACTTTAAAAATAAGAGGTGCTTTATAAGGAGGCTCTTTTAGTTGGATTAATTAGGCCTGAATTCACCCTGAATCTTGGTGGCAACACAGGTGTAAAAAGAAAACCACAGGGTCCAAGTAGTGTCACTTATGCTGATCCCTGGTTATGGGCAGAACTTGAGTCAATTTAGAGCTAAATTTTCTCTTCAACTTCCCCCTTTACTGTTCCTTATTTTAATCTTTTCTCTCAAGAAACATAGTAAAGGTGGTCCATATGGATTAAAGATTCCGATCAGTTTTTCCCTTTTAGTATTCTCTGTGAAAAGATGACCTATTTTCACCAGGTTATGGGTTGCTGGTTATAGAAGAGCTGCTTATTATTATTATTATTTTAGGTTTTATTTCTTTAAGTAATCTTGAGGCACCTGGGTAGCTTAGTCAATTGAGCGTGTCTGACTCTTGATTTTGGCTCAGGTCATGATCCCAGGGTCTTGGGATTGAGCTCTGAGTTGGGCTCCATGCTGAGTGTGGAGCCTGCTTAAGATTCTCTCTCTCTCTTTCTCTCTCTCTCTCTTCCTCTACCCCTTTCCCTGTCTTACACTCTTTCTCTCTCGATCTCTCCATCCAACATGAGGCTGGAACTCATGACCCAAGATCAAGAGTCTCATGCTCTTCTGACGGAGCCAGCCAGGTGCTCCTAGAAGAGATATTTATTAGCAGTGGACTGCTTGTGATTGCTTTTCCAAAATCTTTCTATCTTTAAAGGAATTGTTTTTCACAAATTGTAACAGTGCTTAGTAATTGGAGTCTGTAAGCATGTCACATCTTCAGAAACAGTGTTGGGAAAGGACCAAGGGATGTTTATTACTGATCCATGGGTGAGAAGTTTTTGATTTTCCATCAGTCTTCAGCAAAGCCAGAGATAGATGGGGTCTTCCCTGCTGCCACGCTGCCTGCATAGCAGTATTTTCCTGTTGTGCCAAGCCCATTCCCGGGGGAGTACAGACCTTTCTTCTTAATTGTGGCTCCTCATGTGGAGTCTGCACATGTATCTTCCAGCCCTGATGAAAACCTTCAAGCTGTCACAAACAGAGCAGGCTCCTTGGGCAGATGGGAAGGAAGAGAGAATAAGAAAACAGATTCCTCTCAGCATTTGCCTCAAGTCCCTGTGCCTTAATTTTTATTGTTTGTAATTTGCTGAGAGATTTTTGACCAGTTAGAGACACGCTGTGGAATTATATCTAAGTAAAATCTCCTGGCTTAAGTTGGGTTTGACATTAAGACTCTAGGCTCATCCCATTAGCTCGTCAACTGGTCCTTCAAAGTAGTAGTTCTTGAAGTCCAAGGATTTGTAGCAAGTGTGATAGATTATAAACTGAGTTTCGTAAGTATAGCTCTCATTCCTTACTTTTTCTCTTTATTTCTATTTTTAAGGATCAGTATGCCAATGCATTTTTGCATGATGACAATATGAACTTTCGAGTAAACTTACATAGAATGGTAGGTGTGATTTTGTTTCTTGTTTCTTCTTAGAGGAAATTTTTGGTGTGTTGGCAGCATTGGGGAGGATGAAATTGATCCTACTTAGAACAAATGTGGGTGGAATGTTGTACTAAAGGACTTTTGCTTAACTGCTGTTCAACAGGCCCATGCCTGTTGTTGGATTTTTTTTTTTTTTTGCATGTTATGGAGCTCTTTCTTACTCAGGAGAGGATGAAAAGATCCACGACCATATTCTCATGGCATAATATTAGAATGTTATCAGTATCAGTAACTTAGATTTCAACAAGGAGATGGGCCTAAGCTTTTCATTTGCAAAATATCGTATGACCTTTGATTGGTTAAGAACACATGCTACTTTATTTATCTGAGAGGTGGGGGAAATTGAATTTGGAAAATCAGGGAATTTCTTAAAACTTGGAGGTATGTTTAAAAATATCATGTTGAGTTTATATTTGAAACTTAACTTTTGTTTTTTGCCATTGCTACTCTTGCCTCTACATAGTTACCTGCTTCTCTTTTTTTTCTTTATTATTTTATCAAAGAAAAATACCAGTATATCTCTTTTTGTTGTTAGTAATGTCACTTGTATAGATAAAATCAAAGTAAAAACAACAGCTTTCCCATTGTAGTATATAGGCTCTAGTGCCCTGTGGAGCTGTTGCCTTGCTGTAAATTGTGTTTTTGTCACAGGCCTGCAATGATAACTGAGAAGCATTTACAAGTCCTCCATGCCCCACCCAACCCCCAAAACTAGAAAAAGAAAGGTAGCATCTCTGTAGTAGTAATTTTATTTGCATGATGAACATGGTGATGAGCCATTGGATGTCAGTTCAGGGGTCCACTAATTTCATTTCTTTTTTGTGTGCAGCCTATGAGACACAGGAAGAAGGCAGCGGACAAGAACCTTCCCTGCCGTCCCTTAGTATGTGCAGTCCTGGGTGAGTCTCCTCAAAATTGGCATTTTCCTGAGCCAGTGACAGATTTTCACATTAAGAGGAGAGATAGATCCTGGTTGATGTGCTTCTTCCTCAGAGAAGTTACTAATTATGTTTCTTCTCTGGTCTAAGAAACCATGTTTATTGTTCAGTTTGGTAAAACAACTCTGGTGAATAGAATGCTCAATTAAAGGGTTTTCTCGTTCAAAGAAAAAGATCTTTCTGGGGAGACAAATGGGTAAGTCTAAGGCTGATACATGATTTAAATTTGTAAAATGTCTTCTTCCTGATCAAGATTTCCAAGTCTTCACTCTCTTCTTGGTTCATATTGATGTGTCAGCTGTCCAGGAGGCTTGGGGTTCAAGGTTCAGACAGAATCTTCCTCTGAGTAAATTAAGCTGAGATAGGCTGACAGAGCTGACAGTAGGGGGTTGTATCATAGAGAATTTTCTCTGCCCAGAATTCTGCATTTTCTTCAGGGGAATGATCTGAACTCTTAATCCCATTTCGCTTGGATATTCAGCCCTCGTTCCTAAATCTACCTGATTTTAGAAACAGTAATTAAGACTATATAATAAGCCTCCATTGAACCAAAGCCCCACAGACCATTTCAGTCAATATCTGTCAAACTGAGCGTGATCGTGAGATGAGATAGACTGACATAACTTTAAAGTGGAGTCTCTAGTTATACAGATGTGATTCGTAATTTCTTCTCTACTTTCCTCATTGCTCGGTTCTCAGAATATGATTTCCCTCTGGCATTTTGCATTAGTGCCATAGTACAAAATATCTGTGCAGTGAAATCTCTTGTGTACATGAATTTATTGGCAGGTCAAAGTATCCTTCTGGAAGTAGGAGAGTGAGCTAATTGTTACTTTACAAGTGGCAGGTAGTGCAAGTGTTGTAAAAAGGGCCTAATATAAAATAAATTTCAGTGCATGTGAATAAAGATGTGGCTAGTAGTCGCCATTCAGCAGGAGTGCAAGGTATACTCAGGTTTTTTTCCCAACTCAAAGTCATGGAATGCATTTCATTCTGATTCATCTAATTGTTCTCCTTTTCCCATTCAGACCTGATGGTAGAGTTTATTGTAACACACATGATGAAGGAGTTTCCTATGGATCTGTATGTGTAAGTACCATGGTTAGCTTAATGTACAAATCTATTTTATAGAATTGAGTGATAGGCAATTTATAGTCACAACATTTCTATATATACTTTGCTTCAGGAAAAACACATTTGTGTGTGAAGTGTCAGGGAGCATTTTATGGCCTGGATTTATACATCTTTCCAGAAGGGGGAAGCTGTACAAACTACAGTTTGGATTCTGCACATATCTTCATTGTCACTTTAAGTGCACTGCGTGGAGAACAGGGCCTATACACTGAAGTACTGATCATGGGTGGCTGCTATAATCTGAAGATACAAAATCCCAGCAGGCCAATTAGCCATCCCCAAGCTTTGGCATCGAAGTAATCAGCAGTAGTTAGGACGTAGGGAAAGGCCAGAGAGAGAGAGAGCGCTTCTTAGCCTATATTCTCCTAAGCAGCGTAATCAGAACCACGTTGGCTAGGTATATTATGTGTGTAGTGTCCTGGCTGGGAGATTCCTGCCTTCTGAGATCAGATTGTTTATCCGAGTTCTTTACAACCAACACAACTAGAGGCAACTGAAAATCATCCTATTTTAATAAAGTTTAAGCCTTTGCTGTTTCTGCATTCTTCTTATTGTTAGTGCCGGAGAATAGCTGTACCACATTAGTGTGATCCCAAATATGTATTACCTTTTTTCCTTAAAAAGCATCTAGATTGAGGGGTGCCCAGGTGGCTCAGTCAGTTAAGCGTCTGACTTCGGCTCAGCTCTGATCTCGCAATTCCTGAGTATGAGCCCTGCATTGGGCTCTGTGCTGACAGCTCAGAGCCTGGACCCTGCTTTGGATTCTGTGTCTCCCTTTTCTCTCTGCCCTGCCTCTCCCTTGCTAGTGCTCTTTCTCTCTCAAAAAATAAATAAACATTTTAAAAAAAGCATCTAAATTGAGTCTGACAACAGAATCAGTACATACATTTTTTTCAGGAGAAGAGTAGTTTAGTGAGCAGCAAGGTCAGTGTACCTCACTCCAATGCCAGGCCTGGGATCTAGGGGAGGAATAAAGGATTTTACTCTGAATAGAGTTGACCTCTAGATTTTTAGACTATAGGTCATGTCATATAGTTCCTAGGTCTGAAATAATGATGCAAATTTTATGTTTAGGTTAAGTAGGTTGCAGTTTGCATTTTTCTGTTTGTATTTTCTTTTGGTGTTTAGAAGTAAGCCTGATTCGGGGTGCCTGGGTGGCTCAGTTGGTTGAGCGTCCGACTTCTGCTCAGCTCATGATCTCACAGTTCATGGGTTCGATCTCCACATCGGGCTCTATGCTGACAGCTAGCTCAGAACCTGGAGCCTGTCTTCGGATTCTGTATCTCCCTCTCTCTCTGACCCTCCCCTGCTCACGCTGTCTCTCTCTCTCTCTAAAAAATAAAACATTAAAAAAAAAAAAGCTTGATACTTTAATTGAAAGGCCATGAAAGCTGCTGCTTCTTTTTGTTTTTTCCTTTTATAACGATGAGTAGATTAGTTTTTGGCTTGTTTTAGGCTTGTATCTCTGAATCTCCCTACCTTAGGGATCAGATTTAGTATACCACAGACTTTATTTGTAGCATGGTTATCTTATGTTCTAGTTTTAGGATATGGTATTTACTTTGTAGTTTATTGTTATAGTTGCCGTTTTCTCATTTTCCAAGTAAGGAAACTTAGACTCCGGAAATGGAGTACTTTGCCCAGGGTTATTATGTTAGTAAGCATCGCTGCCCGTTCCTGAAGCCAGCTTTTCTTATTGTAAATTCTAGGCTGTTGCTATCCCTTCTCTGGTGTATTAGTTACATGTTGCTGGGTGCAAATGACTCCAAACCTAGTGGTTTAAAACAAATATTTGTTGGGACGCCTGGATGGCTCAGTTGGTTAAGCATCTGACTTTGGCTCAGGTCATGACCTCTTGGTCCATGAGTTCAAGCCCCATGTCGAACTCTGTGCTGACAGCCTGGAGCCTGCTTCAGATTCAGATTCTGTGTCTCCCTCTCTCTGCCCCTCCCATACTCACACCTCTGTCTCTTTCTTTCTCTCTCAAAAGTAAATAAACATTAAAAAAAATTTAAAAAATATTTGTTATCTCAATATCTGTGGCTCAGGAATCCAGGAGCTGCTTAGCTGGGTACTTTTATACGGTTTCTCAAAAGACTGCAAAGTATTAGCTGGGCCTGTAGGCATCCGAGACTCTAATGGGGCTTGAGAATTTGCTTTTAAGCTTACTTACATGGTTGTTGGAAAACCTCAGTTCCTTGCCATGTGGCCCTCTCGATAGGGTTGCTTGCCTCCCGCAACACTAGTAATCCAAGAGAGAAGGGAGAGGCAGTCTAGGAAGGAAACCATATTGTCTTTTATAACCTAATCTCAAATGATCTACCGTCTCTGTTGGTCACATATTACAGCGTGGGAAGGGGGTACATAAAGATAAGAATATGCCAGGAGGTGGGGACCACTGGGGGCCATCTTGCATGGCGACTACCACAGTCACACACCCAGTAAGTTACATTACCATGATTCAGACTCCAGCCTCTCAGACCCCAGAGGCCTGTACTCTTTAACTACTACTGTGATAAGTGACAAAGGAAAGATTTGCACAGGGTGACTAATGCTGACTGGGGCATCAGAGAAGATAACAGAGAAGGTTGCATTTGACCTGAGTCATGAAGAAACAGTGGGAGTTTTCTATGTGGAGGAGGGGGGGTGGGGGTGGGGTGGGGGGGGGGGGGGG
>NW_027533395.1:1334420-1458235 GCF_008692635.1 Crocuta crocuta | reverse complement strand
TAGTGTGCACGGAGGAAGCATAGGAGAGGAGAAGGACGGTTGCCTGAGATTAAGTGGCTGATGGGGGACAGATAAAGGTGGGATGACATGATAAGATTGGGTGTTCAGCATGTAGAGTTACAGGCATGTGGCTGTCTACCCAGACCCTCACATCCCAGCCGATGACCCTGGTCTACATGAATATTTTAACTCCCTCCTCCCCCCAGTTTCTAACTTTTTTGGTATTGCCTTGCTTTCTCAGTTGCTTTTTCCACCTGCTCCCTAATTGAATGTCCTGAGGTTAGGGAAGATGGAGGAGATAATGAGGCATCAAGCTGAAAGTGGCTGGGCAGAAGGTCCCACCCTTAGGCTGAATTCACTTTCTTCATTACTACCCGTGGGCATATTTCCAGATCTTCCCACCCCTTCCTCCAACTCTCTTCCCAGCTTTTGGCATTTGGAGCATCAAGTCCTTTTTAGGTGAACTTCTCTGCTCCCAGCTGGGCATCAGGCCAGTTTGCTGCTCTCCCTTCTCATTATGTACTGCTTTTCAGCAGCATACGCAGACGGAGAAATTGAAAGCAGAATGAAATTCTACCATTTCAGATACATTTATAATCCTCCTGGTGAAATATGAGGAAATAGGGAGTGTGGAAAGACTTAATACTCAAAACCAGAATCTGGGTCAGAAATGAAACAATTTCACATCTGTGTATGAATTCTGTAGGTAAAGTAATAGTGGAGAAAGGTACTTATAAAAAAGAGAGAGAGAGAAAAAAAGAAAAGTCAAGTTTTGCCTGGAGCAGTAAGAGGTGGGGAAACTTAAACAATTAATTTCACTCCTGACTGTATTCCTTGAATCTTGCTGCCACCCCCACTCCTGCCACAGGGTTTGGGAGAGAGGAGACATAGTCTCTGAGAATATGTTTCCTTTATGCTTCTCTTACACGGAGAACTTTCTCAGTGAGAAATTCTCAAACCTGCTATCTAGAAGACAGCAGAGACACCAGTGGACCCACAAGAAGACTTCAGGCTAGAGTGGAACTGTCTCATGTTGAAATAGGAGGGAAAATGCCCCAGTGAAACAGTACATTTGACGTAATTTTTAAGGCTATAACAGTTGTGAAAATTTTGATTCTGCTTGGTAAATAGTGTAAGTTACAGAGACTGGTGATGATGTCACCTGTTGGGTGGCTGTAGAAGCAGGACCAGAGCCTAGGAACAGTGTCATAGCCTTTGGCCCAGAGGGTGGTGGCAGCAGGAGAGGGGGCATGGGTAGTATTTCCCTGCTGCTCTGCAGGGCTCCAGGTTGGGTGGCATTGTCAATGGAGCCACGGTGTAGGCTGTGCAGATCCGGGCCGCGTGAGAGGTACTGGCGTGCAGGAATGTACTGTGTGTGGCTGGTCATGCCATTTTTGCTGGCTGCAGCAAAGCCGTCTGCACCAGGTATCTAATGACTTATCAATTTCATAGGGAAGTTGATAGAAGGCTTTGTATATTCCTAAGTTGTTAAATCATGGTTCAGACCGGGACATCTTATAGCTAATGACAACTGCATCAGACAGGAGATCATACCACAATATCTGAAAACCAATAATTGATTTGGAAACTATTGGGATGCTTTACACTATAATTTATGTCATTTGGTAAGCAGTTTTGATACAGGTTGGTATATTAAGATAATAAAAGGGAATTATTTAAAATTTTGATGTATTTATGTATTATCACGTTAGGCACACTGCATGGAGAACAGGGCTGATGCACTGAAGTACTGATCATGGGCGGCTTCTGTAATCCAAAGATACAGAATCGCAGCAGGCCACTTAGTCATCCCTGGGCTTTGGCATCAAAGTAGTCAGCAGTAGTTAGAAAGTAGGGAATGGCCAGAAAGATAGAGCTTCTGATTTCTGTATTAATTTACATTTCTGTATGGTTTGTAAAATATTAACTTTTTTTTAATGTTTATTTTTGAGAGAGACAGAAACAGAGTGTTAGTGAGAGAGGGCAGAAAGAGAGGGAGACACAGAATCTGAAGCAGGCTCCAGGCTCTGAGCTGTCTGCACAGAGCCCAATGCGGGGCTCAAGATCACGACCTGAGCTGAAGCCAGATGCTAAACGACTGAGCCACCCAGCTGCCCCTGAAAAATATTTTTAATACCATACCTGAAGATAATGAAGTCTTTTAAGAGAGATCTATTATAGGGGTGCCTGTCTGTCTCAGTCGATAGATCTCAGGGTTGTGAGTTTGAGCCCCAGGTTAAGCAAGGAGCATGGAGCCTACCTAAATAAAAAAGAATTTAAAGAAAAGAGAGATCCGTTACATAGTTCTCTTATAATTCCGATCTGAAAGCCTGCTACGAGACTACCTAGAGCTGCAAGGAGAGGGAAGAACAGAGAGAGATCTGAATAGTGGGGCAAATAAGAATAGGCTGCTGAGGTCGCAGAGCAAGCCCATTTGTCTCAGAGTAGAACTGTAGAACCTGAGCGTCTCAATCCTAGCTCTGGACGTATTCTTTACTTGAAGCTGCCATTCAGCCAAATTGCCGTTGGGGCATAGTAGGTACAGAGGAGCCACTTTAGCTCTGCCCTGTTCCCTTGCTTATTTTGTCTCTTCTTTTTCTGTTTTCTCTGCCTCATTCTTTCATGTCAAAACAGTTTCAAAAGGAAAAGCCTCTTTCTTTTGCCTGAAACTGGCAGGTTATCTGGGTCTCCTTTCCAGGAACCTGTTACCCTAGTTCCAGTAAGACTTAAGTGCTAAATGTTTGGTAAAAATTATTTGTTGAATGAATGAATGAAAATGTAGATTTGACAATTTCTTTTGAATCTTTTGTGTGATGAGCCTGGATTTTCAGAGGGGGACATTCCAAGTCTTGGGCCTCTATCTCTGCCTCTCCACCCCCAATCTACTCTCTGTGTCTATATGTTTGCCTATTCTGGACATTTTATATAAATGAAATCATATACCCCGTGACCTTTTGTGACATAATGTTTTCAAGGTTTGTCTATGCCTATGTTGTGGCATGTGTTAATGCTTCATTCCATTCTCTGGCTGATTAATACTCCATTGTATCGATGTGTGATGTCATTTTATTTATCCACTCATTAGTTGCTAAACATTTGTGTTGTTTATATCTTTGGCTATTATGAATAATGCTGCTATCAGCATTCACTTACAAGTTTTTTTTTTTAAATGTTTATTTTGTGAGAGTGCGTGCACGCGAGCAGGTGAGGGGCAGAGACAGAGGGAGAAAGAGAATCCTAAGCAGACTCCACGCTCAGCACAGAGCCTGACATGGAGCTCAATCCCACAACAGTAAGATCATGACCTGAGCTGAAATCAAGTTGCACGCATAAGCGACTGAGCCACCCTGCTGGCCCTGCCCCTCTTTTTTATTAGGGGTGTTATTTTTTTTTCTTATCAATTTGTGTAAACATATATATTAAGCACAGTAATGCTTTGGTATCTTTTGCTACAAGTGTAATTCCCCATATGATTTGGCTTTAATGTAATTTAAAAAATCACACAAGATATTCATTTTTAGAAAGTAAATTTCATGAGTATTCATCTTTGTACTTTCCTCCATGGCTTGTTATGCTTTCAAAATCATCCCCCAGTCAGAGGTGAAAAAACTTTTTTTGTTAGGTTTATAATGTTTAAAAATGCCTTTCCTCTCAACCTCAACCTATTTGCTGCTTATTTGGAGATACTCCCCCAAACATATATGTTATTGTGATGTGAGTAATGTTGAATATTCCAGTGATCTAGAATTGTACCATCCAGTAGAAGTTTTAGTGATAGAAAAGTTCTGTATGTTTGTGCTGTCCAGTATTGTTGCCACCAGCCTCATGTGGCTGTTGAGCATTTGACAATGTGGTTAGTGCAACCGAAGAATGAATTTTTAATTTAACTCTTAATGTAAATACAATTTAATTATGAATTAAGCCAAAATCTACTTTAAAGTTTAAATTAAAAATTAAATAGATCTGAAGACTTAAGTTCTTTAATTTTGTATTTTTGTATCCTGTGTTTGCAACATCGAACAGAGTAGTCTAATTCTGCTTCACTGATATTTGCTTTCCTCTGGGGAAAGATTTTTAAGGGAGTGGTATCACTGATGCCTAATGAACTGCTGACCTATATGTGATTATAGCCCTCTTTTCCTGGTGACAAAGGGAATTAGCACAAGCATTGTGTGTGGGGGCTTGGAGGGGTGGGGGGTACAATTTAAAAGCTGAAGTGTCTTTCTTTGACATGTGTACAAATTCATATCCAGCATCTTTCGTGGCTTTAGTGAAGCTGAATTGCTAAAGTAAAGGGTATCTGCAGTGAGTTGCATCAGACTCTTAGGCTTATCCCAGTTTTTCTCTGTTACAGACGCTGCATTCAGGTAGTACATAAACTACTTTGCTACCAGAAGAAGTGTAGAATACGCCTGCATTATACCTGGCGGGAACTCTGGTCAGGTAACTTTCTCTTTTGAATTCATCCTCTTTCCCTATATCTTTTATGAGCCCCTTAGGCCTAGGCACATATTTTTTTTTTTTTTTTTTAACTTTTTAGTTCATTTAGGATGCTGCTAACAAGACCTGGGCATGTCACATATACTGTACTTTCTCTGAAATTCCTTCTCCCCCCCCCCCCCCTCNTGAGTTTCTCTTGAGTTCTAATGATTCTTGCTCTGAGTAAGAGTGAGGTAGGAGGAGTCCGTACAAACTTGGATTCTCCCTCCGTTCCATGTGGAAGCAGCATATGGACTATAGGGAGTCTTCTGTGTTTCCTTAAGATGAGTAATCTCAGGAGGAATGTCATAGGGAGAGGGGGCGGGGAGGGGGTGGAGAGATGGGGGGAATCCTGTTCTTTGTGTTACATCTGGCGATATTACTGTTTACAGACAGTGTCATTTGTACCACTCCCCCTGTGCCAGAGACAAAAACAGCAAATTACAGTGTTTACTTTTGTCTTTGTATCCATTTGGTAGCCTAGTAAAGTCACAGCCACCCCTGCTGGCGGGAAGTGGTTCTTCTCTAAGGGTACAATTAATGCAGACTTGCCACCCCTTTCTTTTGTGTAACTAAATTGGAGGTTTCAGGAAAGCAGAGGAGACATGCTCCCTGAGGCCTTTGCCTGCTGATAGATCCTGTGGCTTTTGTGACCTGATGGTACAATAAAGTCTTCTTCAGATGATTACAGTGATGAATGCTTGCCCCACCCACGAGAGGGCTCCTCTCCGTTCTCTACAGAGGAGGGTGTGTTAGTGTCAGAGCCTTTATGAGAAGCAGGCCAGTAACCCCACCCCCTCCCATGGAATTCATCTCACTTGTTGTGACACATGGTTTCCTCCCAACCCAATTTGGCTTTCTAAATTTAGCCCTCTATAATGGGAAGTAGAGATCTTTAATTAATGGATTAGCAAGTTCTTTGCAGTTATTGGCAATGGTGGTGAAGGGTGAATAGGAGAAAAACACTAAGTGGCAATAATGGCATTTTCGTATTTTAGGAGAAAAGAGTATGAGTGTGAGAGTTTGAGATTGAAGGAATATCAGAAGATCTAAAGAGATCAAAAGGGACTGAAATGATGGAAGGTAGTAGAATCTCCTGGGTAGGCACAATATATAGGACTATTGTGGTTGCCTGTGGATAGTTATATGATTGTGAGGTTCTAACAATTTAGGTTTAAAGAGAAAACACAAAAATGATACAAATCCGTGGATGTTGGTACAGTTGTAGCACTTACGAGTGCAAATGGTTTATGTCTATAACTGGGGTGAAGTTGCCCATTGTAGTATTAACGAGTTGGTAGCAATAGTTTTTACCTGCTTTTGATTCTTTCCTGGGTTGATTTTCTCTTTTTTCCACTTTCCTTTTTTATCCTGGCCATCCTGTCTCTGTTCCTCGGGATCTCTCTGGCTTTTCTCCCATCCTGTCACCTGCAGTGCTCTTCCTCCCTGTTGTGTTGCATTGCCTTTTCCACGCTGCCATTTACCATTCACCCCAGTCTATCTCCCTGGGGGCTGGGGGGCTCCATTACTCTCCTTCCTTTACTATCGTGTCCTTTGTGCTACTCCTGTCATACATTCTACTTGTGCATATGTTGTAAACCCCAAAATGCATTGCCATCCTTTTTGTTTAAAGAGGCAATTATCAGGGCACTTGGGTGGCTCAGTCAGTTAAACGTCTAACTCTTGGTTTCAGCTCAAGTCACAGTTGGTGGGTTCGAGCCCAGTGTCAGGCTCTGCGCTGTGATACTGTGGAGCCTGCTTGAGATACTCGGTTTCCCTCTCTCTGTGCCCTTCCCCCACTTGAGCATGTGCTCTCTTTCTCTCTCTAAAAGAAATAAATAAACATTAAAAAAGAGACATTATGAGGCGCCTGGGTGGCTTAGTCGGTTAAGCCTCCGACTTTCGCTTAGGTCATGATCTTGTGGTTCGTGGGTTCGAGCCCCGCGTCGGGCTCTGTGCTGACTGCCAGCTCGGAGCCTGGAGCCTGTTTCAGTCTGTGACTCCCTCTCTCTCTGACCCTCCCCTGCTCATGCTGTCTCTCTCTCTCCTATAAAAAAAAATAAAAAAATAAATAAAAAAGAGGCATTATCTTTTAAAGAGATTAAAAATTTTATATCTATCTTTTCTTGATCTTAGCATTTCCCCATTCTGTCTAGGAAATTGTGTGGGAGACCTTTTTTATTCTGTGTTGGTCGGTGACTTTAAGTCTTTGAGTACTTTCTGTCATGTGCAGCTCTGTTCCGAATTATGTGCTATCCCAGGACTGATTGATTGGCATTCTCTGGTCCTTGATAGGTTGAGAGGAGATGTATACGAGGGTCATTGTAGTGATGCTTGGACGACTTCTTGTTCCCGAGGCATTGGCACTTGAACTAGAGTTCTCTGCCAAATGAGGTTAGGTCTTTTGCCTATACAGACTGGTGAGCCTTCTGGAACCCTGGCTCCGTGTGTTCGTACACAGAGTGTATGGTGAGATGGAGAGCAGCAGGTGTTAAGGAAAGTTGCAAAATACTACACTAATCTGATGCATCAGAGCCCGTAATAATGTATAATATTGCAATCAGTGAATATAAATGTGGCTGTGGTAGATCCACCCACTCCTTGGCTGGCAGTACCCCTCATATGTTGGTATGCCCATGTTTTTACTCTTTCTTTACCTTCTAGGCTTAGGGATTTGCTAGAGATGTTTGAACCTCACCATGGAAAATATGTTCATGTGTATAGATGCTTGCCATACCTGTGCTGCAAACTTTAATTGAATTTTACTTGTAAGTAAAACTGATAAGGTATGTGTTGTTAGATTGGACACACAGAAGCCGTTGGGTGTCTAGGAAGCAGTTGGCTAGGGCCCAAATGCCTTTTGTCATTTGGAACGTGGGTGTGTAGTATCACTGCGCTTAGAATGGTGATTTTTATTCCTTTGCTGTTTGACTATAGTCAGTTGCTCTTTGTTATTGGGGAAGTGGCCAGAGATCCCCTTCCAGATTCTCATATGGAATTCCTAGGCTTGGTCTTGTGGACGAGGAGGAGGCAGCTGTATTAATTGCAGGTTTGATCCTGCCTAATATGTTGGTTTTGCAGATACAAGCCCTGACCTACTACCTGCTGCCATTGTCTATTTATATGATGCCTGTCACCATGTATTTGAGTATGTGGGGAAATATATTTAGGCTGACTTCAAATGGAATAGGGAAAGGGATAAGTCCTGCCTCTCTCATTGCCCCCTTTTTAGCAATCACTATTTTTCACTAAGTTACGGAAAGTTCAAAAGCTTTTCTCTGACCTCTAGGCTACCTAGATCTCCTATTTTAGCCTCAAGGTAAAAGATTAGGTCTTAAAACTATTCTCTATAGCAATAGAAAACTTGGTTTTATGAGCAGATCCCAGGAAATAGGTCTTTACCTTTGAGAATATAATGAAAGATGATCTTTGTGTCCAGAAAAATGCCCATTTGCACGTATGTATTTTGCATATAATTTTAGAGAATTCATGGACCCCCCCCTGAAGCCATCCATGATCATTTAAGAATCCCTGCCTTGGAGCACCTGAGTGGCTCTGTCAGTTAAGCAGCTGACTCTTGGTTTTGGCTCACATCATGATCTCAGTTTTACTTGAGTTCGAACCCCGCGTTGGGCTCTGCTTGGAAGTCTCCCCCTCTCTCTGTACCTGCCCCCTTCCCTGCTAGGATGCTCCCTCTTTCTCTCTCTCAAAATAAACAAACATTAAAAAAAAAAAAAGAAACTCTGTCTTACTTTTAGGTTGCATGGCCTCCTAATTCCATTTTCACATTTACTATCTGCTTTAATATATTTTTAAAATTTATTGATCATAGTGTATTCCTCCTGGGAACTATACCTTCACAGTTTCCTTTCTGAACTTTTTGAGGCTAAAGATTACATTGGCCCCTATGTTTTATCTTCTGTGTCTTCCTACGGGTTTTGGGTTTCTATTTTAGCATACTGCATTGTTTTGCGGAGTTTGCATAAGTCTGTATAATGATATAAGTACCTTTCTTTCCTCTTAAAAAAGTTCCTATAGAGCAAGGCCCGTGTTTGTTTTTTATTTTATTTTATTTTATTTTTTATTTATTTTAATTGCTTTATCCTCAGCACACTACTTGGCTTATAATAGGGGTTCAGAAAACATTTGAATGAATAAATAAATGGGTATGGGTAAGTGGACATGTAGAAAGAATTTCCATAATTGATGAATCAACATTCTCTTAAAGTAGCCTCCACCTGAAAGCCTGAAAACAGCATCAGCAACAATAACAATAATAATAGAACCCAGTAGCATGTTTGTTGCTGTGTTTCTGTGGAGGTGACTTCGTCACCTTTTTCTTTGTATTGGTGATGTGACAGGGAGTGGTGGGTGATTTCACTTTCCTTTGTCTGTTTCTTTCTTACCCTACAGATACATGGATTGCTTTCAACTAAGTAAAAATGGAAACTTTGTTGGTTTCTAAGCCATTAACTGAAGAATGAGCAGAATGTTTAGAGAGAAGCATGTAGTTTGAGAGGAAAAGACCTGAACAGAGCTTTGTGGAGTCTGCTTTTTCCACTTCCTCTGCAGGCAGAAAGGGCACTGGGGAGGCAGCTTGCACTTAAACAGTGTAGCTTCCGATAGTCCTAAAACATGGGTCGATTTAAAGGCAGATTTATACTGACATTTTATACTCGACATTTATCTATGGATCACAGTCCTTCTTACTCTTTCACTTTGCCACGTCCCTGGGTGATAAGTCATTATTTTTATCACCATTTGTTGGGTAAGGGAGTGGAGGTGTAGAAGGGTAAGTGCCTTGCTAAGGATCATGGAACCAGATACTAAACAGAGTCATGATTAGAACTTAGAGTTCCTGACTCCTATGCTCAGACGCAGATCACTAGGCAACATTTGCCTCCCTGCAGGAAGAAAGGCCCCCAAAGCCCCCAAAACAATCTGTTCAGCTTCACTGTGCTAAATAGCATGCAAAGCATTCACAGCTTTGTGAAAAAGAGAGAAATCGTACATGGCCTGACCTTTTAGATACCTACTGGGAGAAATGGAGAACCCAGAGAAGGTCACAGCTTTGTGGATCCAGCTGGCTTTCTTCTTGTTGGCAGAAGCCTGTGACTTCATGGTTAGGTATATCTTGAGACTGGGAATTGAGAGGCTTTTGTTGGAAGCTTTTTGTATTGTAGTTGTTGTCATACAGGACTGGAAATTTTCAAGAGGAAGACTGACCTGAGCCATAGATAGATCTGTGCATTCATGTGTAAGTATAGCTTTGACAGCTTGTCAGCCCTTCCTGATTTGGGGAAACTATCCCTTGAACTTTGAATTGTCAGCTTTTTTTTTCTCTTGTTTAGTTTCTTTTTTAAACTTCCAATTTTTTAAAAAAAACTTTTAATTTTGATATAATTATAGACTCGGGAAGTTGCAAAAATAGTATAGCGAGTTCTTGCACCCTTCACCCAGCTTCCTCCAATGGTGACATCTTATATAACTCTACAATATTGCTTCTTTTAGATTTGAAGAAGGTATAGGGAGGAGGGAAGGACAAGCAGTAAACAGCTAGAGTAGATGGGAAGAGGAATTTTGGCAGCTGCTGTTGCTATTTTGTTTTTAAAATTGCTTTTTAAATTGTTCTTCCTCTTTCCCCCAAATTTTCTCTGATGTAGGGGAAGATGTTACAAGATGTATTCTAGGCTTGATGTGCCTAATTAAGACTGCTCTAGCCTCCATGTGCAAAAAGATGGAGACTTCTTTCTTCTGTGGATAATCAATTCCTCTCAGAGTGTTTTAATACAGGGTCATTAGAAGACATTTTCCTGTTTCCATCATTTCGTTAGGAAAGAATCTGTAGAGCAGTGTAGAAAGCCCCAGGACTGAAAAAAGAATGCCAAGGAAACTCTTTTTGCCTTCAAATCACCACATTTGGCTAAATCTGAAATATATACTATTTTGACTCTTTCTTTCATCCCCTCGGAAACTTGGCAGAAGCAAAAGATAAGAATTTCTAACAGGTTTAGCCTGTTAGAGGGAGAAAAAGATTCAGAAAGCTCCTAAAAAGAGTGAGAAATCTCTGTTCTTTTCCCTACACAAAGTCATTTCCTATCCAGAGAAATGTCAACTCTTATAGGCCCATTAGCATCTTGTCAACTAAAAGAGACAGAGGAAGGAGTCGCTGTGCTTTTGTTGCTGTGCCTGTACTAGTTCTAAAGGAACGTATCATTTGGTTTCATAAGGTGCCATTGTTCCTCCAGTGAGCAGGATAGGTCTGTGATTGGATTTTTTCTCATTTTGGCAGGTAAAATTCTTGGTTCTACATCATGTGCCCCCCACCCGCCCCCCAGGCGTGATCTCACTAACTATTAGATTTCTTAAAGAGTAATGATTTTGGCTACCTCTCAGCTAGGCAGTATTGGAAAAAATCTGCAGGTGGTGTAGGACCTAGAAGGCAGTGGCTTCTGAGCAAGGTTAGAGGTGGTTGCACAGGAATGAAATGAGGTCTATGGGATCCTGCATTTCCCAGAGTCTGAGTTCCATCTGGGAACTTTTACCTAAGGGCTCATTTTCATGATAAAGAAGAGGGGGTGTGGTAACTGGGAGAATTGCAGTGTCCCCAAGTTGAGAACCTTATTTTTCATTCTAAGCAGATTATACTTCAACAGCAAGGAAAATGTAAGATAGAACCTAATTTCCATTTCCAGAAAGGATTTGTAGGGGTGCCTGGCTGGCCCAGTCAGAAGAGCATGCCACTCTTGATCTCGAGGTCACGAGTGTAGAGATCTTGGAGTCATGAGTGTAGAGATTACTTAAATAAATAAAACTTAAAAAAATTGTAAAGAGAGGATTTGTTCTTTTTTTCAGTTCATCTGGAGGGCTGTGGAATCTTAAGCAGGGCAGCCTATTGATGTACTTTTGTTTTTTTAATTGTGGTAAAACACACAGAATACTTTACCATCTTTTTAAGTGTACAGTTCAGTGATACTGAGTTCACATTGTTTTGTAGCCATCACCACCATCTGTCCCCATAACTCTCTTCATCTTGTAAAATGAGAACTCTATACCTATTAAATTCGAACTCCCCATTCCTCCCTGTGCCAGCCCCTGGCAACCAGCAGTCTACTTTCTGCCTTTATAATTTTGACTTCACTAAGCACCCCCACTAAGTGAAATCATACAGTATTTGTCTCTTTGTGACTGGCTTATTTCACTTAATATAATGTCCTCAGGTTTAAGAAATAAGATTCTCCCTCAGAGTTGGCTTTTTTTGGTTGTTACTATTTTTGTTTATTGTTTTATTTTATTTTATTATTTTTTTTTATTTTTGTAGGCTGCTTGTGCCCAGGATCAGCCTGAGTATAAACTTTATGTCTTCTTCACTCTCTTCTGAGACTTTTCTCGGGCATGTGCAGTCACTTTTTAATTTTCCCTGTATATGTAATTGTTTTATTATTTTTTAAAGTTTACTTATTTATTTTGAGAGAGTGAGAGAGAGCATGAGTGGGGGAGGAGCAGGGAGAGAGGGAGTGAGAGAATCCCCAGTCAGGCTCCATTCTGAGCCTGCCGAGGGGCTCAATGTCCCCCCCACACACACGCCCCCCCAAATGAACCATGAGATCATGACCTGAGCTGAAATCAAGAGTTGGACGCTCAATTGACTGAGTCCCTTATGCTCCCATATGTGATTGTTTTTGAATGTTCTAGTCTTTAACGTCTGGCTCCCAAAAGGAGAAAGACAAAGAAATGAAAGTGGAGAAAAAAAGGGGCGCTTGGCCCTTTAAATCTTGTGGATGTAAATCTGCATGGGGAAGGGCTTGCCTTCAGTGAGGGGAGGTGCAACAATAATGGCTGCCTGCTTCTGTCTGCATCTCTGTGATCAGAAAAAGCAATCAGCTATCAGAGCACAGATTCCCAGTATTTGGAGGACAGAGTCCTTTTTGCCCACCTTAGCTCCTATAGGCTGTGTGTGTGCTGCTGCAGGAACAAGTGCATAGCTGCTTGCCACATGGCCAGGGGGGGATGGACAGCTGCTACTGTGCTAAGAGCTCAGGTTGACCAAAATTAACCAAAACTTACCACCCAAGTCTTCCCCTGGAAGTTGCAAACTTCTGTCAGACTTCAGAGTTCCGAAATAGTTAACATCAGACAGATTCTGCTACTGCAGTTACTGTCTAGGTAGGGAGAGAGATTCCTTGTGCTTTTGTGCTCTGTTCACCTGGAGAGGCTCATAATGCACAACTAAAGCCATTTCATTCTCTTGTTTGATTCATTGGCCTCTTTTAGTGAGGTGCTTGGGTTTGCAGCCAGACAGATGCCAATATTCTGAGAGGCCACCTAGTGTATTTTAAAATTATTCTACTAGTAGGTGTTGGCTTCTAAGTCATTCCGGTGCCACTTTTGCTGATTGACAGTGAGCCTGCTGGTTGCTGGCAGTGTCCTCGGGTAATCGGTGATTTTGTCCAGAGATGTTGGAATTGGCTAGAGTTTATAGTTCCTCTGGGCTTTTGGAGGCATTGGCTTGTACACTGGTGCTATTTCTAGCCTGTCCTTGGAGTTCCTCTGCCTTTCTTCTAAGCAAGTGAGATGCTAATATTGCTCTTTTATCAGTCACTGTGAAATTATCCATTTCCCCAAATGAACCTGGTTTGATTTGGATCTGTGGCGTCTCATCCTAACTCCATGCCAGGCCAGAAAATAGGGCCTCATTGCATCTTGTCTTTGCTTTCTATCTCTTTTTCTTCATAGTATGTTTAAGCTGTTCAGACAGGGCTCTCCGACCTGATTCTTTGGAGACATTTATTTGTACTCTGCTAGAGGTTCTCTGTCTCCTTCCTGTTTTTAATATTATTTAAATGTCATTCACTTGGTTTTGTAATTAAACGTCCCCTCTGCTTCTCTGAGGCGGGCGTCTGAGCTACCACTTAATTGTGCCTTCCTGTAGTTGGCTTGTTCTCTGCACCTGGTTTACCTCAATGTGGGGGACAGGTTGTAGTCCTGGAGAAGTTCCCATATCCATTATTCATTCTACTCTTCTATGTGGCGGCCAGTTTGGTGCTACTCTCTCCTTGAATTCAAAGCAGTTTAGGGAAAAATCTGGGCAAATCCTCGTTATGTGGGGGTATGTTAATGTGAGGGACAGCTCTGCAAACAAGGATCCTTGGGCGAGGGAGGCCTGTGGTGTGGTGGCCGGATTCTCAGGTGGATAGCACTGAACTCTTCGTGTTTGAAAAATAGAGCAGCTTCTTCTGCTTTTGGGAATTCATCTGTGACTCAGGGAACCATCCAGGTACCTGTTCCTGGTTCAACTTCCCAGACCCTGTGCATTCTCCTATATTCCACATGTGTCTGCTTACAGAAGTCAGGGCTTTGGTGCCCTGTTGTCATACTTGATGCACAACACTCCTCAAGGGAAGGAGCTTGGGCCCAAACTAAGCTTGAGACTGCCAGGTCCCTCTAGTAGAGTTAAAAGGGGCAGCAGTTGCAGCCAATTTGTAGTTGAAATTGAGAGCCCAGAAACCAAGTTTTCAAAGTGCCTGGTGGAAAAGACTGTCCAGTGAAGAAACAAGTCTGTATGGAGCACCCATTTCCCTACATCTTAAACATATAGCATGCGTAATATAATACCTCAAATATTTCACTGACATAACTTCTTACTTTTCACTCAGTGTAGGATAAGAGTTTTTGGAGCCAGGTATCTGGAGCCTCCTTTTTATAGTGTTAGCAAAGATGAGGAGTCTAATCCAAGACTCCTGAGGATGTCCTAGAATATTGTTGGCATGTAAGTGCGTTGGTAGCTTTGATTGTGAACTGTGATCATTTTCTGGAAACTGCCGTAGTGCTCTCTTAAAGGCTACTCAGGATTCATTTTGACTTTGCATTCCTGCCCGAATGCAGGAATTGTAGCTGGTCCCTTATGCTGAGGTTATAGAAAGTTGGGATGGATGCTTGTGGGGCTCATGCTTGTGTTGATAGAAAGAAAAACATTGACCTTTTATTTGCTTTTAATTGGTAAAACATACATAACATAAACTTTACCACTTCCAAGTGTACGATTCAGCAGCATTAAGTACATTCACAGTACATTCACATCGTTGTCGCAAACATCTCCACCTTCCATCTCCAGAATTTTTTTCATCTTCCCAAACTGAAACTGTCTGTGCCCATTAAACAATAACTCTATATTTCTCCCTCCCCCACTCCTGGCAGCCACCATTCTACGATCTGTCTCCGTAAATTGCTCACCCTGGGTACCTCATATAAGTTGAATCATTTAGTATTTATTTTTTCATCACTCACTTTTTACACTTTGCATCCAAAAGCTGTGCCCTTCTGTTTTGTGGGGATGAGCAGCCATTGCTCTTCAAATGGGCAAGACTATTTACACAGTGTTGAATTATCATAACATGGGCCCTTCTTCTTTGGAAATATCTTAGACTAATTAAGGGTCAAGTCTTTGGTAAGGAAGAGCTGGTGTTAGTCTCCTTTTACCTTTTAAAAACTATTTAAAAAATGGAAACATGGGGGTGCCTGGGTGACTCAGTTGATTGAGTGTCTGTCTCTTGGTTTCAGCTCAGGTCATGATCTCATGGTTTATGGGTTCAAGCCCCAGGTCGGGCTCTGCACTGACAGCACAGAGCCTGCTTGTGATTCTCTTTTCCTCTCTTTCTGCCCCTCCCCTGCTGTCTCTCTCTCTCATCTTAAAAAGATGGAAACATGATAAACTAACATGTTAAATTTTTTTAAAAAAGTACTTCCTGCCCCTTTTATCTCCACAATGACTACAACATGTACTTGATAACAAACTCTTATATGACTAGTTAACAACGCTACGTTTATACAACCAACCCCTTATCTTTTATAGTTATCTTAACTCTTCTCTCTATGTACTGCTACTTCTGTGACTGCCTGTGAAACAGTTTGGCTGGTCATGTGCCCAGACGACACCAAGTAGACAAGTGGATAAAGGGCAGTTTTCTAAAAATATGTGTACGTGTGTGGAGAGTGGTGAACCAGGAGCCAGCCAGCATGAGCTCTGTGCTACTTATGTGTTGGCACTGAGATCCGAGTGCCAGTTCTCTACTGTCCTTGAACTTGTCCCTGGCTGACATGAAGCTGTTCTCTTCTTTGGCCTGCAGTTAAATCCTGTGCATAACTCTATACTATAATAGCTTATAAATAAGCCTGGCTGCTAGTTATTTATACCAGTGTTTTTGTTTTGTTTTGTTTTTGTTCTGATTTTGCATAAAGAAAGGGGATCTTGGCTCCCTTTAAGTCCAGATCCAATCATACTCCAGTTTCAGTACTTAATTTTATTTATTAAAATTTTTTTAACCTTTATTTATTTATTTATTTATTTATTAAATAAAGGAGGNATGAACCGCGAGATCATGACCTAAGTGAAAGTCGGACGCTTAACCGACTAAGCCACCCAGGCGCCCCTAACCTTTATTTATTTTTGAGAGAGTCAGAGTGTGGGCTGGGAGGGGCAGAAAGAGAGAGACACAGAATCGGAAGCAGGTTCCAGGCTGTGAGCTGACAGCACAGGGCGCAATGTGGGACTTGAACTCATGAACTGTGAGATCATGACCTGAGCCAAAGTCAGACGTTTAACGACTAAGCCACCCAGGCACCCCCATCAGTACTTAATTTTCAAGGGGGAAGAGCTGAGTGAGGGGTATAGGAATAGTTTTAGTTGACAGTCATGTGCTATTTCTCCCTTTCCTCTCTCTTTCTCCCTCCCCCTTCCCTCTCTCCCTACCCCTGTGTGCTCGCTTCCGTCCTTCTGTCCTTCCTTCTGTCCTTCTTTCCTTCCTTCTTTCCTCTCTCTTCTTTCTTTCTCTCTTTCTTCTCCCCCCCTCCCTCCCTCCCTCTCTCTCTCTCTCTTTCTTTCTTTCTTTCTTTAGCAGAAACAGGGAAGAGGGGATAGAGGTGTGTGAGAGGTGAGCTGTGGAGAAGAGCAATGAGAGCAGATATAGAGGCCCTGCTGAGGCGTTTAATGCTGAGAGAAGCTCGCTGCTTGGAGTCCTAGTGTTGCAAATGGGCAGTAGAAGGGTAATAATGAGGTATTAAACACCTGTACTCTAATAAGTAGCTCAGGACCAAGAGAAAAAGTGGACCAAAAACATGAAAATAAACTGGAACAGCAAGTAGGTAGAGAAAGTTATAAACCAGAGTCTAGAGAAGTGTTGGGAACAGTGTAGTCAGCAAATCTAAGCACACCATTTATAGGTAAGCTTCTTTCCCTTTAACATTTAACTCCATCTGGAGTTTATTTAATCCACCTTTATTTAATCGTAATGGAATGGCAGAAAGAACACTAAGCAGCGGTTTGGGTTCTAGTCCCAGCTTAGTCACTAGCTACTTGGGGTGGGTGGGTGGTTGGGGAGGGGAGGAAGTGTTTTCTAATCCAGAAACGAGGGAACTGGATTACACGATCTCCAGGGTCCTTTCTAGTTCCAAAAATCAGCTGTGTTGAAACCTCACAGACTTAGAACTCCCGCCACATCAGGTCACAGGATAGCACACCGTGCGTGTAGTGATGTGGGGGACACCAAACAGTTGACAGAGTGAGTGCAAAGTCAGGGCGATGTTGAAGGAGAAAGGAAAGCACTGTTTCATGGGAGGTTGGGGCATTCCTGCTGGAGGAATTGTGGTCCCTGATGTCAGAGGTTTGTGGAGCCAATTTTAAGATTGCTTTGTTCATTTTCTCTGCCTATTAAATTTCCTCTAGAGAATGACTAGTTCCAGATGAGAAAACCCTGGCCTTTTGGGGATGTGGGGGGTGGGTAGGAGTCTGCTTGAATTATCAGGGGTGGGATGCAGGTTCTCCCTGGTGCTGACAGTATCGCAGTGCTGGACTCTACTTCTCAGTGCTGTTTGGCCCCACTGACGGCTGTGGTAGTTGGGACACCGGTTGCCTCTTGGCCTGTGCCAGAATTGCTCTCTTCCTCCCCTTGTGTTTATCACTTTGTCATCCCTGGCTCTGAATCCCAGGGATCAAGACTAGCTGTAGTCCAGCAGAGGAGCAATAAATCATCGCTCCCACCTCCTTTTCTCTAGGTTTTCTGCCCTGAATTACCACATAACCACTGCTGAGGCTGCATCTTTTTGCCGCGTGTGTTGGGGTCAAAAGCCCTTGCTGATTGGATGCGTGCAAAAGCTGCTTTGTCTCTCTCCAGCCATTGTGTTTTGTAGAGAGCCATGTGCTCTACCCTTCCTTTTCTCGTCTCTTGTGAGTTTATAGAGTTTGCTTGTCAGGTGATTTATCCATTAACAGGACTTGTCCGAGCTCTGGGGTAGGGGGTGGTTGGGCAGTCCTTAAATAACTCAGCAAGATGATCTCCATTGCTGGGAGAGGCTTGGGCTAGGTTAGTCATTTTTATGTGGATTTTAGCTAGCCCCCTTCATTCTCTGAGCTCCCGGTAAGAGTTAAGCAGATTGTGTGATCCCGAATGGGCTCCTATGGAGCTTTTTTTTGGGTCTAGTCCAACAGATTGCTTGTTAACTGATGACATGAAAAGGGCCAGCTGCCTATCATTTGCCTTTCCATTATAAAATCTCAGAGAACTGGAGTCAGTGCAAGGGTGAAGAGTTCATAAATGAGGATGCCTATCACCTTCATCTCTAGCAAGGCTTTTTTGCTATTTGAGGGGAAGATTCAGGTTTTAGAAACAGAACGTAGACAGGCTCTTGTACTTTTCCTTGCCTGCTGTTTCTTTACTGTACCTGTGATTTCAGAGGTTGAGAATAAGGGGTGTTGTGTGGCAGGCGGCAAGTGTCTGGAGAGTCTTACTCCTACCCGTCTTCCCTGCTGTTTCCAATCAAAGCTCACATCTTTTCTCGAAGGGTAGTAAACTTCACACAAAGCTCAGACAGCATGGGAGAATGGACTTCTTTGCTGGCAAAGAAGCAGGTATGGTCTTAGAAAAGGAGAGGTCAAGCCTTTTTTTATGTCTGAGGGAGTAGAGAGGGTTGAGGGGGAGAAGACAGAAGGACTGCCAATTGCTTGCAGCTCAGCCAATTGCTGAGCTCCTTCTGTATAGTTTCCCATCAACTAAGGGAGGTAGGGACAGGGACAGTAGCCATGATGGGCACAGATCGAGGACTTATTTCGTGGTTACGGGTGAAAGAGCACGAGGCAACTGATGATTTCTTTTATCCTTAGTATTTATTTGCAAAAATGTCTTTACACCTACACGTTAAGCTAGAGACTTAACAGTCAGTCTTTCAGCTGAGGTTGCTTGGGTTTTAATCCTCATTAAAAGTTACCAGAGAGACTGACCCTCCCCTGCTCACGCTGTCTCTCTCTCTCTCCTAGAAATAAATAAAACATTAAAAAAAAAAATTACCAGAGAGAAAGGGGACCTTTTTGGTAAATGTTGTCATGGTTGAGAGAGGACAGAGCAAGCTGTACTTCTGTTTGAAGAGTTAAGGGCCTTTTTTTCTCTTCATCAGCTGTTTTCCTATCTAGAGCTGAAGTCCAGCATTGCTTGCATTTCTGGTGACCTGTTAGAATTGAAAGATGTCCCTCTCAGCTATGGTGTTTGCAACAAATGCATAGCTAAAACTTAGTGACATGACATGCTTGCTGCATAGGGTGAGAGGAGGACCTTCATTTTGACCTCTAAATTGAACAAATGTGGTAATCGCCATGTGGGGATACATTTGGAACACTCAGATGTCCTTTTTGTAGTCAGATTTGCAAGCTTACTTGCTGTTTAAGAAATTGCACGGGGGCGCCTGGGTGGCTCAGTCAGCTGGGCGCCCGTCTTCGGCTCAGGTCGTGATCTCATGGTTTGTGGGTTCGAGCCCCGCATCGGGCTCTGTACTCTTAGCTTGGAGCCTGGAGCCTGCTTTGGATTCTGTGTCTCCCTCTCTCTTTGACCCTCCCCTGCTCATGCTGGCTCTCTCTTTCTCTCTCTCTCAGAAATAAATAAAACATTAAAAAAAAAAAGTTGCACGAAGAGGTGGGACTGTGGGTCTCATGAGCAGAGTACGTACCGCGGCGGCTGGAGTCACGGCAGGACAGGCCTTTAGAAAGTTTCTTCCCCTCTTTGAGTTTTAGTCGAAAGGAACACAGCCCAAACTGTGACCAAAGGAGGCATGATGCTTCCAGAACAATCTCAAGGAAAAGTATTGCAAGCAACAGGAGTAGCTGTTAGATGGGGCTCTAAAGGGAAGGCTGGAGAGATTCAGCTAGTTAGGGATCCAACCAGGAAGTTGGAGACCAAGTTCTTTCAGAATGTGGAGGCACCAGAGTAGTTCTAGATGACAAGGATTGTTTCTTATTTAGAGATGGTGACATTCTTGTAAAGTATGTAGACTGAAATAAATCATTTTTGAACTGGCATCAAGTGAAGCTGCCCATTCCAACGAAGTTGTGAAATCTTTTGTCATGTAAATAATTTGCATGTCTCTCTTTTGTAATAAACTAATGGTATCCCCCCCTTAAAAAAAGTGGTACAAAGAAGTAGATTTTTGGAAACCTTCTATGGGCAGGTAAGCAGATATGTGCTTGGGAAGGTCAGTGCTTGCTTTGAATATATCTTCCTTACCTACTTTTATTTTATTAAAGCTTATTTATTTCTTTTGAGAGAGTGTGCATGTATGAGCAGGTAAGGTGCAGAGAGAGAGGGAAAGAGAGAATCCCAAACAGGTTCTGTGCTGTCAGCGCAGAACCTGGTGCAGGGCTCGATCTCATGAATCATGAGATCATGACCTGAGCTGAAACCGAGTCAGATGCTTAACCAGCTGAGCCACCCAGGTGCTCCTACCTTACCTGTTTTTAAAAAGTTCTTGGTAGCTGTGATTTACTCATTCTACTCCTATTTGGATTTCTTAGAATTAAGTATATTTTCATTGCTTTCATTTAACTTTATTGATTATTCTTTAAATAGCTTGTTGATGTCTTTTTTTTTTTTAAGCCTTGATAAATTTGCTGAAGTTCCTTATGTCAAATGAGACCGTACTTTTGGCCAAACACAACATTTTTACATTAGCCCTTATGGTGAGTAACAAAAAAATATTTCTTAAGGGGAATGGGAGATACGGGCTTCTAGTTACGGAAAGAATAAGCCATGGTGATAAAAGGTACAGTTAGGGAGTATAGTCATTGGTGATGTAATAGTGTTACATGGTGACAGGTGGTAGCTACACTTGCGGTGAGTGCAGCACAACCTATAGACTTGTTGAATCCCCATTTACACACCTGTTGAATCCCTGGTTACACACCTTAAACTAATGTGATGTCTGTCAACTGTACTTAAATTAAAAAAATATTTTCCTTTTTTCTGAAGCCATATCCTAAAATCGAGATGGGCCAGTTTGAAACAGGAGCTGGTATTCTGGGGACTGAGCCACTGCGGGAGCCAGACCTTTATTTTCCCTTTGGATTAGACTCTCTAGACTGGTGCTCCTCACTCTTCCCACTGTCACCTGTGTCTTTGGCAAAGTCAAGACTGTCTTTCATGAGAGTATATTGTCTGGCAGGAGCAGGTATGGGTCAGTCTCTGTGAGCCTTGGTCCCAGGTGAGACACTACTAGACTACTGTAGTCTCTTTGTTGGTACAGAGCAAGACCTGTAGAGGTGTCCCAGCCAGATGAGTGGTTCCATCATCGCTGTACTTGGTTTCAGAGGGACATTACAGATTCCTGTTTATCAGACTGGTTATTTGGGGTAAAAGGAGGGCATTGTGCCTTTTGACTGTCTTTTCAGGAGATTATCCAGTGTGTTCATAAATGTTTAACATTTGGGTGGGGAAGAAGCCCTGATTTTTGTAGCACTTGTGGATTTCTATGGTAAAACTATTCTCACCATGGCCGATTTCAAGGTAACAGTCTGACATTGTTGAATGCAGAGTGATGGATAATACACCATTTCATGATAGTCTCACCACACAGGTATAAGAGGTGTAAATGAATCTCAAGAACATAATACTAAAAGGTAGAAAATAATTAGGAAGTTGTGAGTTTGAGTATTACCTTCATTTTAATACAGTTTATTGAATTGTAAGTTTATATGTTAATTTTTAATAATGGCTTTGTTAAACACCAGCTCACAAAATTCCTGAAAATTTAACAGTCAGTTCTCGCAAGCCAGTAAGAACTGGCTACAGGATACTACTGATAATACCATCCTGCTTCATAGCTTAATGCCTGTGTATGGGCTTTTGCTTCTTTTTTAGATTGTGAACCTATTTAATATGTTTATCACATATGGCGACACATTCCTGCCCACTCCCAGCAGCTACGATGAACTCTACTATGAGATTATCCGCATGCACCAGAGCTTTGACAACCTCTACTCTATGGGTAAGCTGTCTTTTCTTTTTGTTCTCTCCCCATCAGCTGCGGTTTTTGGCATATAAGAGGAAAAAACTACAAAAGATTCTCTTCTAGTTGCTTGGTGCCCTCCCTGGCATAGAAATAAAGTCTCTTCTTCTCAGGCTATAGGAAGTTATATGCAGACTTCTTTGCTTTCAGGCACTCAAGGCTGATCTCAGTAGAAAGCTGGTTAGCAGCCCTGTAGCCGTATGTTTATGAGAAAGAGAGAGAGAGAGAGAGAAGAGGGAGGCCTGTGGATTTAGTGACTGCCAGTGAGATGGGAGTGAAAGAGTGGGTGGAAATTGACAGCAGCAAATAGAAGAGCTTGGATCCCAAAGGAACATTGTGTGATTTGAGAAGGTACAGGATTTTAAAGAGTTTTAATGTACCTATGTATTTTTAGCATAACATACAAGAGGAAGTGGGATTAGATAAAAATCATTCTTGCAAACCTTCTGGTGATTGGCTCAATATGAAAATTTACTCTGCGGCCATAGTAAGTATAACTTATTTCTGTAAGAGGACATGTATCCCTATAAATTTTTTTTTTTTTTTAATCCCTCTAAATTTGAGTGAAGAGTCTAGTCAAACCTTCCTGGAGTTTGAAAGATTAGGAAAGATTTCTGTAGGTTACACAGAAACAGAAAGCCCCTCACTAAAGCTATTAAAAAAGTCCTAATTTACAACCTTTATTAAAGTATAATTGATATATAATAAACTGCACTTGTTTAAAGTATACAGTATTTCATGAATTTTGACATACATATAGGTACATGCAGCTCTCACTACAATCAAGATAATGAACATATCTGGTGCACTTGGATGGCTTAGTCGGTTAAGTGTCCAACTTTGGCTCAGTTCATGATCTCGCGGTTCATGAGTTTGAGCCCCCATCGGGCCCTGTGCTGACAGCTCGGAGATTGGAGCCTGGTTTGGATTCTGTCTCCGCTTTTCTCTGCCCCTCCTCCGATTGCACTGACTCTGTCTCTCTCTCAAAAAATAAATAAACCAAAAAATAAACATTAAAAGAAAAGAAGAAAAAAATAATTAAAGTGTCTGTCACCTACCAAAAGTTTCCCTGTATCCCTTTACATGCCTTCTGCCACCTTTTACCACCCCTATCAATCCCTTGCTTTCTATCTCTGGGCAACCACCGATCTGTTTTATGTCACTACAGATTAGTTTGCTTTATCCCTTTTGTTGGCACTATTTGTGAAAACTCTGTCTCATATCATGAGAAAACTAGAGGGGATTTGGAACAAGTACTAGGAGAAAGAGTACAAGCAAACAGTGGAAAAGAAGGATTGCCTAGGAGGAGAAAAATTTTTTGTAATAAATTTTGTTTTTTAGAGCAGTAGAGGATAACTTCTGAGAGCCATGTATAGCTTTGCTGTGATGTCTTCGACAGTAGGAATAGGGCCTTGTATTAGTAGGATGTTTTCAACTGCAAGTGTCAAAAAAACTGACTTAAACTACCTTAAATAATAGAAAAATGATTTCACTTGGCAAGAATTATAAGGAAAGACAACTCCAGAAAGGTGTGATCCTTTGCTCAATGTTTGCAAGGACTGGGTGTTTTCTGTTTCTCTGCTCTCATTTTCAGAATAATAGCTTTAGCATCAGGTCAGCTCCCCTAAGGATAGCGAGTTCCAATGGTCGAATCAAGACACATGGTCTTTTTTTTTTTTTTAGGAGCTAGGAAGTCTTCCATGAGAACCCTCTAGCAGACTTCCTATGGTCACATGTATTCAGTGTTCCTTGTGGGGTTTGCATCGCCCAGCTTTATCTCTATCCTTGTTTTCAAGAAGGTAGAATTTTCTGAGGGTGGAGAGCTGCCCCAGAGGCCTTAGCAACCATTAATAGATGAATAAAGATGTCTTTCAGTGTGAGGAAAGGAAGAAGAGTTGGAGTGGGGAGATAGTTTATAGAAGCCTGGCATACCTACTCAGCTGGGCTGTGTGCACAGTCAAATGAGGTAAGCCTTAGTAGCTACAGCAACAAGATAAGAGAGGATATCTGGGCATGGTCACATCTTCCAAGGGAATTAAAATGTTAACCAGGTGAATGCAAATAGGGAAATGAGAAATTGCAACTAAATGACATACAACAAACAGCATGTTTCAGTGCTTTCCATTTTGTGTCAAGTATGATGAAAAAACACTTGGTTTTTTAAGTCAAGTTTTTAAAGTTAAACTTCCATATATAGTAAAATGCACCCTTTTAAATGTACAGTTCTGAGTTTTGACGAATGTGTATAGAGGTATAATTATCACCAAAAAAAATCAAGATAAAGAGTCTCATCATCCCAGAAATGTCTCTTGTGCTTGTGAGGTCAACTCCTTCACTCAGCCTCAACCTGTAGTAGCCACTAACCTGTTCCCTGGCCCCAGAGTTTTGCTTTTTCTTTGTTTCTTAGTTTTGCTCTTTCAAAAAAAAAACCCCAGAGATGAGATCATATAGTCTTTTGAGTCTGGCTTCTTTTACACAGTAATTCGTTTGAGATTCATCTATGTTGATGCATATATCAGTAGTTTATTCCTTTTTATCCTAGAATAATACCCATTGTGAGACTATGCCAGCTTAATTTTTCCATTGCAAGGTTGAAGGACATTTGAGAAGTTTCCAGATGTTAGCGATGATGAATAAAGACCTGGAAAACAGTATTGTACACGGTTTTATATGAAAACAAGCTTTTATTTCACTTGGTTACATACCTCTCAATGGATTTTTGGCTATCATGGTTAAATATATGTTTCTTATAAAGAAAACACCAAACTGTTTTCCAAAGAGAGAAACTATTTTACATTCCCCTCAGCAATATGCAAGAGTTACATTCGCTTCATATCCTAGCCAGTACTGGTTTGTCTGTTTGGTTGGTTGTTTTGGGCTTCTTACAGGTTTGTGGCAATATCTCATTATGGTTTTCTTTTGTGTTTCCTAGTAAATAATGATGTTGATCATCTTTCCCTGTTTCTAATTGCCATATTCTTTAGTTTTGAAGATCTTTTGTCCATTAAAAAAAAACTTTGCATTCCCATGTTCATAGCAGCTCTAGTCACAATAGCCAAGAGATATACCAAAGGATAGAGGGAGAGTGCAAAAGGAGTTGTTTAATAGTTACAGAGCTTCGGATCTGCAAGATAAAAAGGTTCTGGAGATCTGTTTTGTAAAGGTGTTAGTATACTTAACACTTAAAAATGGTTAAGATGGTAAATTTTATGATACGTATTTTCTTACCACATACACACTAAATTCTAGACTTTATTTGGAGTCTACTAATTTTTCCTCTAATACCCCTTTTGTATTCCAGGATTCCATGCATATCATATTTAGTTCTAATGTCTCTTTAGTCTCTTCTTGTCTGATGTTTTCTTGTTTTTTTCTTGTTTTTCATGACCTTGACAGTTTTGAGGAGAATCTTCCTCAGTTTAGGTTTGTCTCATGATTTACTCAGGGTTGGACTGGGGTTCTAGGTTTGGAGAAAGAATGCCACAAAGTCAAAGTGGCCTTTTTATTATATTTGGATGTATATTATCAACATGACTTATCACTGGTGATATTAACTTTATCACTTGGTTAGGGGAGTGTTTGCAAAGTTTCTCCGGTGCATAGTTGTGGTTTTTCGTCCTTTCCCATACTCTGTTCTTTGGAAGCAAGTCAGTAAATGCAGTTAGCACTAAAGTTAGTAGTTGGGATAGGGAAGTTAAGCTCCACCTCCTTGAGGGGAGAGTATCTACATAAATTATTTAGAGTTTTTCTGTAAGGAGAATTGGTTGTTTGTGTTTTTATTTTTGAGATGTGAGATTTCTTTGTATATTTTGCACACTAGTCCTTTATCAGTTATGTGGGTTTTATTAAAAAATTTTTATATATAATTTATTGTCAAGTTAATTAATATACAGTGTATATGGGTTACTTTTGGCTTTGGGAGTAGATTCCTTTGATTCATCACTTGCATAAAACACCCAATGCTCATCCCAACAAGTGCCCTCCTCAGTGCCCATCACCCATTTTCCCCACCTCCACTCTCCCACTCCCTTCTACCCTCAGTTTGTTCTCTGTATTTAAAAGTCTCTTATGGTTTGCCTCACTCCCTGTTTGTAACTATATATATTTTTTTCTTTCCCTTCCCCCATGGTCTTCTGTTAAGTTTCTCAACTTATGCATATGAGTGAAAACATATGACATCTGTCTTTCTCTGACTGACTTATGTCACTTAGCATGATACCCTCCAGTTACATCCATGTTGTTGCAAATGGCAAGATTTCATTCTTTTTCATTGCTAAGTAGTATTGCATTGTGCACATGTATATATTATATATCTTCTTTATCCATTCATCAGTTGATAAACATTTGGGCTCTTTCCATAATTTGGCTATTGTTGATAGCACTGCTATAAACATTGGGGTGCATGTGCCCCTGTGAATCAGCATTCCTGTATCTTTTGGATAAATTCCTAGTAGTGCTATTGCTGGGTCGTAGGGTAATTCAGTATTTAATTTTTTGAGGAACCTCCACACTGTTTTCTAGAGCATCTGCACCAGTTTGTATTCCCGCCAACAATGCAAGAGGGCTCCCTTTCTCCACATCCTCACCTATATCTGTTGTTCCGGAGTTGTTAATTTTCAGTCACTCGGACTGGTGTGAGACGGTATCTCAGAGTAGTTTTGATTTTTATTTCCCTGATAGTGAGTGATATTAAGCATCTTTTCATGTGTCTGTTAGCCATTTGGATATCTTCTTTGGAAAAATGTCTATTCGTATCTTCTGCCCATTTCTTCACTGGATTGTTTGTTTCTCAGGTGTTGAGTTTGGTAACTTCTTTATAGATTTTGGGTACTAGTCCTTTATCGAATATGTCATTTGCAAATATCTTCTCCCATTCCATTGGTTGCCTTTCAGTTCTGTTGATTGTTTCCTTTGCTGTGCAGAAGCCTTTTATCTTGATGAGGTCCCAGTAGTTCATTTTTGCTTTTATTTCCCTTGCCTTTGGAGACACGTCAAATAAGAAGTTGCTGTGGCTGAAGTCAAGAAGTTGTTGCCTGTTTTCTTCCCTAGGATTTTGATGGCTTCCTGTCTTATGTTTACGCCTTTCATCCATTTTGAGTTTATTTTTGTGTATGGTGTAAGGTCCAAGTTCATTTTTCTGCATGTCGAGTTTTCCCAGCACCATATGCTGAAGAGATTGTCTTTTTTCCATTGGATATTCTTTCCTGTTTTGTCAAAGCTTAGTTGGCCATATGTTTGTGGGTCCATTTCTGGGTTCTCTATTCTGTTCTGTTGATCTGTGTGTCTGTTTTTGTGCCAGTACCACACTGTCTTGATGATTACAGCTTTGTAATACAGCTTGAAGTCTGTGATGCTTTAAGGTTTGGTTTTCTTTTTCAGGATTGATTTGGCTATTCGGGGTCTTTTCTGGTTCCATAAAAATTTTAGAATTGTTTGTTTTAGCTCTATGAAGAATGCTGGTGGTATTTTGATAAGGATTGCATTGAATATGCAACTTGCTTTGGGTAGTATCAACATTTTAACAATATTTGTTCTTCCAGTCAATACTGCCTGTGTTTTCTTTTAGGAGTTTTATGGCTTTGGGTTTTACGTTTTGGTCTCTAATCCATTTTGAGTTTATTGTGTATAGTATAAGGAAGTGGTCCAGTCTTTCTCTCTCTCTCTTTTTCTCTCTCTCTTTTTCTTTTTTTTTGTTTTTTTTTTTTTGGCATTTTGATTTCCAATATTCCCAACACCATTTATTGAAGAGACTGTCTCCTCTCCATTGTATATTTTGCCTCTATTGTCATAGATTAATTGACCATATAGATGTGAGTTTATTTCTGGGTTCTCTACTCTGTTTCATTGATCTATGTCTCTGTTTTTGTGCTAGTGCCATGCTGTTTTGATCACTGTAGCTTTGTAGTATAGTTTGAAATCTGGGGGCATGATACCTCCGGGTTTGTTCTTTCTTTCTTTTTTTTTTTTTTTTTAATGTTTTATTTATTTCTAGGACAGAGAGAGAGAGACAGCGTGAGCAGGGGAGGGTCAGAGAGAGAGGGAGTCACAGACTGAAACAGGCTCCAGGCTCTGAGCTGGCAGTCAGCACAGAGCCCGACGCGGGGCCTGAACCTACGAACCGCGAGATCATGACCCAAGCGAAAGTCGGACGCTTAACCGACTAAGCCACCCAGGCGCTCCAGGGTTTGTTCTTTCTTGAGATTGCTTTGGCTATTCAGGGCCTTTGGTGGTTCCTTACAAATTTTATGATTATTTGTTCTAGTTCTTTGAAAATGCTGTTGGTATTTGGAGAGGGATTGCACTGAATCTACAGATTGCTTTGGGTAGTATGGACATTTTAATAACTTCAGTTCTTCCATGAGCATCATATATCTTTCCATTAATTTGTGTCATCATCAGTTGTTTTCATCAGCATCTTATAGTTCTCAGAGTACCGATCTTTTACCTACTAAATTAAATTTATTCCTAGGTCGTTTATTCTTTTTGATGCAATTGTAAGTGGGATTATTTTCTTAATTTATCTGATTGTTGGTTATTAATGTATGGAAACACAGCGTATTTATGTTTATTAATTTTGTGTCTTGCTACTTTACTGAATATTATTGGTTCTAATGGTTTTTTGGTGGAGTTCCTAGTGTTTCTGTATATAGTATCATGTCATCTACAAATATTGACAGCTTTACTTCTTCCTTCCCAATTTACATGCCTCTTCTATATTTTTTAAATATGCCATTGATTTCAGTAATCTTAGTTCATTTTATCCAGAGTAGTTTGCACTTCAGAAGGTTTTTTCTTCCTTAGAAGTTTTATTTGGACTTCTTTTTAATATGTACATTTCTTTCCTCATTGTATTTGTATTTTCCTCAGTCTTCCTGAGAATATGGAACATATTTACAGTAGTTGTTTTAATGTCCTTTTCTGCTAATTCTGCTAATTTTTCTTCATGTTTAGATCTGTTTTTATTAACTGATTTTTCTCCTGCTTATGGGTTATATTTTTCTGTTTCTTTGAATGCGTAGTTGTTTTTAAAGTGGATTTTGGAAATTGTGATTTTAATGTTATGAGTGCTAAATGTTGTGTTATATTTTTATGTAATGTTAAACTTTGTTTTAGAGTGGGTTGTGTTATGTGGATTCAGTTTTATCCTTTCCGGTTTGCATTTAAGAGTTGTCAGGGGAGGTCGAGAACAATCTTTCACATAGGCTAATGTGGCTCCATTACTAACGCAGTACTCATCTGTATACTTTGTCTGACAATCCATGTATGAGTAGATCTTTCTGCTCTTGCTGGTGGTAAGCCCAATTATTTTATTTGTGGCCATGAGCTTTAGAATTTCTTTTCTTTCCAATGATCTTTGTGCCCTTGAATATTTTCCTCTTCCATGTATGTAGCTCAATACTCAGTAAAAGGTGTATGAGGACCCTTCTATGGACCTCCAGAGCTCCCTCAAACTCCCTCTTCTACAATACTCTGCCCCACAAATTTTAGGTGTCTTGACCTCCAAATGTTCAGCTTGGTATGACTTCTGGTTCTACTTAGGTTCCTCCTCCCTGACCCACAGGCTAGAAGACTTCATGCTAGAAGCTAGGATAATTGTAGGGCTCACCTTGTTGTTTTTTTTTCCTTCAAGGATCATAGTTCTGTATGCTTTTTGTCCAGTGTCTGGTAATTGTTGTTTCATATATTTCATCTACTGCTCTGTTATTTAAGGTAGGAGGGTAGATTATGTCTTTTTCTTCCGTCATACTGGAAGAGGAAGGCTCACTGAAACATTTTTGATAAAGGCACACCTCTAATATTCTTATGATGCTAATTTTCTGCAGTGAAGTCCACTAAATAGGAAGGCCCTCCACAGGAGCTGCCCTGAACCATGAATGAATGATATCATATTTTCAACTTTTTTTAATATAAAAAAAAAGATAATTACAAATACTTAAGAAAAAGAAGATGGAAAAACTAAACATTTCAATCTCTCCTTTTACCACTACCATTGTTTTCATACTTCTATATCAGCCTGTATGTATGCATAGTTTTACATAGTTGTAATCATGTTATCCTTCTATTTTGTGTTTTTTAAAACTATATGTCATAAAATATCTTCCTTCTGTTGTAATTTTCTTAAGTCTTTCTCTCTTTTTTTTTTGGCATAGTGTGGGTTTAGTTTATTCTTTTCATGGAAATTATGGTTGTTTCCAGTTTTTACTATTACTTACCTCTCTTTTTAAAATGGCCGTGTAATATGTTATTTTTGTGAACCATAATTTACAACATAAATGATTACCTTAGCTTGAGGCTTTTAGGGCATTTTGAAATAATTTTGTGTTTAAATTTGGTAACCTAGAAAAGAATATAAAAGCCTATGGCATTTCCAAAGGAAATGCATTGATGAGGTCATCTGGTGCCTGTTCTCTAAGGAACAGAGCTGACAGAATGTTACAGAGAAATAATCCATGTACAGAGTTAAATACCCCTCTGAGATAAAGAGAGGAAAATACAGCTCAGTTCCATAAACGTTTTGGTCCCCACCGTCAGAGAATTTATGATCTAGTAGAGGATCTAGTGAAAAACAAACCTATCTCAGTAGTTCCACAATTGAGTTGGAGAAGATATGTCTGATTTGCTGAAACAATTGTGTTCATTTACATGAATAAATTTGCACATACACTGGGTGAAACTGGATTTCAGACTGAGGAGCTTTCACTTGGAACTATACCAACTTCCCCTGCACTAAATCTTGTAAATTAGAAAAGCAGTGTTCTGATAATATGTTTTATTAAGGCTCCCATATTCTCTTTCATAAAATTGCATGAATTTATAAAAATGTATTGCTGGGACAAGTGTAGAGCAGAGAGATGAGTTTCCTTTCCCTGCTACAGCCATAGGCCTTCCCTCGCTGCTCTCCTTGCTAGAATAGTGAGCAGGAGTAGGTAGTGACGGTACTTAGGTATCAAGTTCCTGTGCAGGGACGCCTGGGTGGCTCAGTCGGTTGAGTCTGACCAGCTGAGGTCATGATCTCACAATTCATGAGTTTGAGCCCCGCATCAGACTCGCTGCTGTCAGCACAGAGCCTGCTTTGGATCTTCTGTCACCATCTGCCCCTGCCACCCCCTCCCCACTTGGGCTCTCTCTCTCAGAAATAAAAAAACCTTTAAAAAAATAAAATAAAATAAAGTTCCTCTGCAAATTGGTTACATATTTCTTAATATTTGTTAGGTTCTTCTTTCTTTCCTTTGGGAAAATCTCAGATATATTCATTCATTTGTTTGAGAGGCAGTTTATTTAAATAAAGATAGCTAGTGCATACATAATACTTACTGTGTGCCAGGCACTGATCTAAGGCTTTATATATATTAACTTATTTAATTTTCACAAAGATCCTTTCCTATAAAGATTGCTATTATTGTTTAGTAAATGGCAGCGGCTGGAACTGGACTTTTGACAGCTAGCTTCAGGGTTAGTACTCATAACCACTCACTATACATACATGCTCTAGAGTCATACCCTCCAGGTTCAAATTCTAGCTTGGTTACATACAACTGTGTGAATGACTTCGATCAATTACTTGGCTCCTCTGAGTCTCAGTTTCCTCATCTCTTTGCTATGTTGCATATAACCTAAGTTGGTTCACTTCTTGACACGTAGTAAACTTTAGCTCTTATTAGCTCTTCCTTCATTAAAGGCATATACCTGGAGTGCCCACCATGTGCTTGCGCTTTCAAGGAGCAGTTGTGCTGGTTTGTCTCTTTTCTAAAATTATGTCAGTACTGTATTGTATGGTCCTGAAGTTCAGCATTGATAGAGGGTGTTCTGGATTTCCATCGTCTTTCCTCCTATTTGTAAGTGTGGAAAAGAGATAGAATTTGGTCAGAAAGACAAGAATATTCCTGTTGATTCATATTGCAGGTCACACAGTTAAGTCAGAGGAGCTAAGACAGGTTACTTCTTTTTAAAAATTTTTTAAAGGTTTATTTATTTTTGAGAGAGACAGAGACAGAGCATGAGCAGGGAAGGGGCAGAGAGATAGGGAGACACAGAATCTGAAGCAGACTCCAGGCTCTGAGCTGATCCTGATGTGGGGCTCAAACTCATGAACCATGAGATCATGACCTGAACCAAAGTCGGACGCTTAACCAGCTGAGCCACCCATGTGTCCCAAACAGGTTACTCCTTGATTAAAACATGACCATCCTTTATCTGGCAAGATTATTTATTCTGTTTGTCCCAGCTTAGACCTTTAGGAGAAAGATATGCATGGAGCAGGAGGGGATACTTAATCAGCCAGCCACTTCCATTAAATCAGCCCCAGCCAGTAGGGAAACGATAAATGTGGCAGACAGGTTAACCTCACTTTACCACCTTAGTGTGGATTTTAAATGAATGTAAAACCTAAGTATGGAAACCTGTTTGTAGAGAGTAGATGGAAGGGAACCCAGTGTAGAGGAGGAGTATTTTGATAGAAAGTGAAAAAAAAGTTAGAGGAAAAAATATCCTGGTGAAGATAGTTGGGAATAAGCCCTTGTATTTTTCCTCTAAGATGAGGATATTTTAACCAGAACTTTGGCATAGGCCCTGTTTGGTTATTCTAATAAATAGTGTTTTGAGATGTGTCTTTATTCCTCGTATTTGTATTTTATACCAGAGATCTGACAGATCTTTGTTCTTTTCTTCCTTACAGTCCTGAGGCTTTCTACCAATGCAGGCCAATGGAAAGAAGCAGCTAGCAAGGTGACCCATGCATTGGTTAATATCAGGTAAGGAATGAGAGAGAATTTACCCCTCTCCCAGCTCCTTGGCTCATCTTGAGTTTTATTGTACCTTTCTGAGTGGAGTATGTTGAACACCACTGTTATTTTAAGCCCTGATGTCTGTAGGAGTGGAAGAAATGTCGTACTTGATCAAGAAAAGCAGGAATGCATGAGACTTTCATATTGTCATATTGAAATAGCTCACAATGCTGTACTATGAATTTTCTTACCAAGAGATGGTTGCAAGCCCTTTTCAGGCATCTTTGTTGCCAAAGTGTTTTCTGTTGTATAGGCCATTTTCTCTGAAAAATTTTTTCTGCCATTCTCCATGAGTTCAGTGAATGACTCATGGGGATCTGGAACTTTGACGTTTTGCTTTACATGGCTCTTTCTATTTGTGGTAAACAGAGGCAAATAGAGCTCATGGGGCTAAGTTATTTTAGGTTCCTTATGAAACAGCAAGGCAATTACAGAGTGGTATATGTATTGGATAAAATTGATTCAGACGTGGAGTTTGGTGAAGGGTCTTGAGGAAATAACACATACTCATAGGAGTGAGCTGTTTGTAAATGGAGAGAGGGTGCTTTGAGTACCATAAAATCTCAAGCTGACTTTCTTTACATTCCTCGCTCCCTTTGTGCCTGTCATTTTCCATTTTCTCAACAGATATTAAATTGTTCTTGCAAACAATTGAAAAATTAACACTGAGTAGAAGAGGCAAACCCAACAGATGGGGAAACTTGATTTAGCTCCAGATGTAAGCCTTGCCAGACATTCCCAGCAATAGTAATGCACATCTACAACTTAGTATAAATTCTAATGTGTGACAGAGCTGGGATTTAGTGTTTATTTCTGTCTCTCTCTCTCTCTCTTTCCCTTTTTAAAAGGTAAAATGTCCACTAGTGATTTACAGCGGTATTTGTTACGTCTGGGAACAAAAGGAAAAGTGTGAAATGTGTGTGTTGGGAGAGTTGGAATGAGGGGGCAGAGGGGTGAGATGTGCTAACAAGATTGCGCTGGAGGTTGATCTGCCTTACCTGACCCCAGAGACACTTTGCCGCAAACGCAGTTTTATAAATCTCACAAATGCATATCTGTACCTAGCAAATAAACCACATACTGTAGTGAGGCCTTATGATAAATGTGATTTTCTGTTAAGAATCAGGAATTAGAAACTGCCTTCTCCCAAATATCCCTTTGTGACCCAAGGGCAGTATGACAAATGTGGGTGTTTGAAAGAAGCTCCAGATTCTGGGCTTGAGTATGAAGTTCATATGAGTATAATTTATGTTGTGTTTATTTATTCATGTATTTACTTAGGCTTTCCAGGCAGCTCCTTTTCATCTGGGACCTGTTTCCTTGATCACATTCCTTTATGCTTGCTTTATCTTCTACTTTGTTGCTTTCCCTTTCAGTGGCTTCTGGCTTGGCTGCTGTCCTTATTCTTCCCAAGGGCCGTCAAACAGCTGATGGAAGCTTTTGGCCTGTGCTTTTTCTGAATAGCCCAGAAAGGATTGGGTTGAACTTTGAGCAGATGCCTATAACCATGACTTTTTCTTCTCTTTACAAGTGTCCGTTGGGCCTATACCTTGACTTTCATTCCTCACATTTCTTTGATGAACTTGCTGCAGAGAATAATGACATCATCTTCACTGTCACTAATGAATTAGACTTGGAGTATCTATCAGAGGTATCAAGGATCCAGTCAGTTTTCTTAAGAGATTACAGGAAAAATGCATTTGGATGTCACTTATCACTAAGGCCAGATCAGGGCAAAATACTTGTAATGCTAAGCCAGCTAAAGTTTACTTTTTTTCCTTTCTGATATTTATTTTCACTTACCAAGTGCTAAACTTTGTGCTCTTTCACATACCGTCTTCTTCTTTGTTATTCAAACTCTATAGAGTAGGTTATAAACTTTTAAAAATATACTTTTTCCCGTGATGAAACTGAGTCTTAAGGATTTTGTGAATTGGAGAAAGTCCCACACTTGTTTGGCAAAGCTGAGAATCATAGGTCCTTTAACTCCCAAGTCCAGGGCTCAGGGCTTTTTCTTCTGGAGGTCGTTTTATTTTTAAGACATCTCCACACCCAACGGGGGGCTCAGTCTCCCAGTCCTGAGATCAAGAGCTGTACACTCCACCAACTGAGCCATCCAGGCCCTCCAGGACTCTTTCTTCTATACCGTAATGGCTCTTATAGAGTTGCCACAGAAGTAAACAGAAAACTCAATATGATGTATTGAAAGGAGCATGGAAATTTGAATTAGAGAAACTGGATTTAAAATTTTTGTCTCTACCACTTAATGTGTGACCTTGAGCAAGTTATTTAGCTTCTCTGGACTTCTTTCTACTATGTATAAAATGGAGCTTGTGTTTCACAGGGAAATAGTTGTGAGAATTATATAATGTATGTGAGAGCACTTTGCCAACTCTAAGGTACTTCGCATAATGTATTTAAGATTCTCCTCTGTTGTAGCAAGTGTTAAATTTCCTTCCTTTTTAAGGCTGACTAATATTCCAATTGCATGAATATGCCACGTTTTGTTTATCCATTCATCCGTTGATGAAATTCCAGGTGGGTTGCCTCCATCTTTTGGTTATTTGTACATGGGTGTACAATTTCCCTAGTCCCTGCTTTTACTTCCTTTGGGCATATACCTAGGGGTGGAATTGGTGAATCGTGATAATTCTGTGTTTAATCTTTTGAGGAATTGCATACTGTTTTTAGGTTTAGCATTTTGAGCCTTCCTTAGAATGTTTCCTAATTATGTCTTCATTTGTCTCTTCTATAAAAGTTAAGATGTTAACAACCTTAAAAAATGTTTTGCTTTTTTTTTGCAGGTAGACTTCTTTAAAATAAGATTTTCTTTTTTTTAAGTTTATTTTTTTGAGAGAGAGCATGTGCATGGGTGTCCATGTGCAAGCAGGGGAGGGACAGAGAGAAAGGGAGAAAGAATCCGTGCCATGGAGCTCCATCTCATGAAACCTGAGATCATAGCCTGAGCTGAAACCCCTGAGTTAGACGTTTAACTGACTGAGCCACTCAGGAGCCCCTTTGCAGGTAGACTTTGATGCTTTCTTTTTTTCTTTTTTCTTTTAATATTTTTATTTATTTCTAGGAGAGAGAGAGAGAGACAGCGTGAGCAGGGGAGGGTCAGAGAGAGAGGGAGATACAGACTCTGAAATAGGCTCCAGGCTCTGAGCTGGCAGTCAGCACAGAGCCCGACGCGGGGCTCGAACCCACGAACCGCGAGATCATGACCCAAGCGAAAGTCGGATACTTAACCGACTAAGCCACCCAGGCGCCCCGACTTTGATGCTTTCAATGAGAGTGGTACCCGGAGTTTTCTTTTCTCAGAGCTGGTATTTTCTTAGCTTAGGGCAAAAAAAAGTGGTATGCCTAAGAAGTCTGCATTCCACTCCAACGGTAATGAGTGCTGCCTTATGCTCCTTTGCTTTTTTCTAAGAGCTTGTGTTATAAATCCATGACACTGTTAACTTTGGGTGGTTTAGAAAACAAGAGACTATGTCAGAAAATTGGCCTCTTGGGTCTCCCAGTGAGACTGTGGGATGTTTAACTATTGGTCACCAAGTTTATTATCAAGGATATATAAAGGCTTAGCAAGAAAACTATGACAGTGTGCAACATTTACTTCTGTTATCATAAAGATTATTTGTGCTGATCCCATACCTGGAAGGGATTTCTAAGAAAGAGTGAATGAACTCTGAGCCACCTCTCCTGTAGTATGTTCTTTGATAATGATGGGGTTTGGGCTGCATGTGAAATTTTCAGACATCTAACAGTTGAAAGGGCCTCAAACTGGTTTGGCGGTTGATGACAGCTACAAGTTATGTCTTTGAGATCTTCTGGAAGGCAATACATCTAACGACAACCCTAACATAGTGTCTTACCAGCAGGTAAAATGCAGGGCTGCAGACTTTTCTGTTCTTTGGAGTTTAGATTTTGACAGTGAAAATTCAAAGTGCTTCCACACGCTTGGAGGCCTAAATTTGCTCAAGTGTCAGTCTGTTTGCTTTTCACTTGTCTTTCGTGGCTTAGTCATGCTAGTTCTTTAATTGTCAAAGTTATTTGTGTTTAAACAATTTGTCTCTTCCTGTTTGATCCTTCAGAGAGATTCTTAAAATACAGCTGCTTAGAAACTATTTTTGAAGTATCGTTGACATACAATGTTATATCAGTTTCAGGTATACAACATAGTGATTCAACAGTTCTGTTCATTGTGTACGGCTCACCATTTAATATCAGTGTAGTTACCGTCTGTTACCGTACAAAGCTATTACAATATTAAGTAATTGTATTCCCTATGCTGTACTTTTCATCTTTGTGACTTACTTATTTTATAACTGGACATTTGTACCTATTAATCTCCCTCACCTATACCATCAATCCCCCACCCCTACCCATCTAGCAACCACCAGTGTGTTGTCTGTATTTATTAGTCTATTTTTGTTTGTTTGCTTATTGGTTTTGTTGTTTAGATTTCATATGTAAGTGAAATCATATGGTCTTTGTCTTTGCCTGACTTATTTCACTTAGCATAATATCCTTTAGGTTCATCCGTGTTGTTGCCAATGACAAGATTTCATTCTTTTTTGTGGGTGAGTAATATTCCATTGTATGATAGTATATATACCACAGATTTATCCATTTATCTCTCTTTTAATGGTTATTTATTTTTGAGAGAGACAGAGTGTAAGTGGGGGAGGGGCAGAGAAAGAGGGAGACACGGAATCTGAAGCAGGCTCCAGTCTCTGAGCCGTCAGCACAGAACCTGACATGGGGCTCAAACCCATGAACCAGCAGATCATGACCTGAGCCAAAGCTGGACACTTAACTGACTGAACCACCTAGGCGCTCCTGTCCATTTATCTCTTGATGGACACTTAGGTTGCTTCCGTATCTTGGCCAATGTAAATAATGCTGCAGGAAACATAGAGGTGCATATATCTTTTCAAATTAGTGTTTTTGAGAAAGTGCTATTTTTATTGGAACATCTATTCATTATCATACAGGGCCCTGTGTTTGTTCTTTTCCATAGGTAAGTGGTTCCTTTGCTTTGCCGCAAGAAAAATAAAATATCAGCGTGAACAGGAGAGGGTGAGAGAGAGAGGGAGATACAGAATCTGAAACAGCCTCCAGGCTCTGAGCTAGCTGTCAGCACAGAGCCTGACGGGGGGCTCAAACCCACGAACTGTGAGATCATGACCTGAGTTGAAGTCGGAGGCTTAACTGACTGAGCCACCCAGGTGCCCCTCATTGCTCCACCTTTAAAATACCACTTTGAGGGGTGCCTAGGTGGCTCAGTGGGTTAAGTGGCAGACTTCAGCTCAGGTCATGATCTCGCGGTTTGTGGGTTAGAGCCCCGCGTCGGGCTCTGGGCTGACAGCTTAGACCCTGGAGCCTGCCTCGGATTCTGTGTCTCCCTCTCTCTCTACCCTCCCCTGCTCACGCTCTGTCTCTCAAGAATAAATAAATGTTAAAAAAAATTTTTTTTAAATACCACTTTGAAAAAAAAGTCCACTTTGTATAATTGTTACTTCATATGCCTTCACAGATCAGCTAGGCCACAAAAGGAAAATACTCTGTGCAGGACTGGAAGGAAGGCATTTGGGAAGTTTTGCTTGGAAACTTCTAGGCTAAATATTTCCTGCCACCACTTAGCAGGTTACCCCAGTGAGGTCCTATACTTTAGGACGATGTCTGCTAACTATTAACCTAATTAGCCAAAAGAGAAAAAGAAAAATGTTAGACTAAAATCTGACCTTCATCTAACCAACTTTCAATGTAAGTAATTTGAAGCCCTTTAATGAATCTATTCGAGTTAACATCTTAATGCTTTTCACTTAGCATTTTATTAGCACCAAGTTCACTATCCTACTCTCTGGTTGCTCACACAAATAGTGGCTGAATCACTGCAAATAGGTTTTTCTCCTAATCTGTAATTTTCTTAAGATGGATAAAGTTTTAACTCTATGATTAATATATTAAATTTTTCCTTTATTTGGAATACATTAACCTAAAGTTTAGTTTTTCTTTGACAACGACTTTTTATCCATTAGACTTCCAGGACTGACAAGAATGACTTTTTAGATATTTCTGTGGTTAGTGACAAGCTTGGGGTTTGGAATGAGAATTTAGTGCATTTCTTTGTAAGTCTCATAATTGTTCACCTTGTGAGTTTGCCTCTTGTCCCTCTGTTTGCTCCAAGATCTTTTTGTTTCAATGCTGAAGTGGTCCTCCCCCTACTTCCTGCTTTTCCTGCTTATATGCTTATGTAGCTGTTTTCCTTCACCCTAAAAAATGTTCCCTCCAAAAAAAAAAAAAAAGGAGGAGGAGGAAAGCTTTAAATGTACACTCTGCTAGGGAGGCTGGGGAACAAGAATAGCTCTCAGCAGCCTCTAGATAGAGGGGTTCATTGAACATAGCACCCTTTGGAGCAGGCTGCATATAGAATTCTGAATGTCATGGAGAAAAAGCCCCCAGGCAGTAATCACAGAGAGTGCATTCACCGTTGATGTCCAGAGTTAGGGTTGGAAAGGGAATGTGAGGTCTTAGCCAAGCAGAGTCCCCCCAAATCCTCTTGCCTATGACCCTGTTTTGAGCTACAGAATTCGCCATAGTCATATTTCTTTTATCATATTGGGTACTGATGAGTTGAGAGGAGGAGCAGTTTGACACAAAGCACTTCAGCTGAAGGATGTATCTTTGTCCAGTGAAAAGTAAATATGGACCAAAGCATCAAATGATAGGAGCAGAGACACTGGGCTGATGACTCCTGAGTAGCAAGAGGTACATGAGCATAAGCTTCTAGTCCAGTTGTCTGCTCTAAAGTGGCCGACAGGCAGGCTCACATTATCCCTTGGGTTAGAATTTATCAGTAATGACCTTTCTTGTGTTAATCAGACCCTGCTGATCTCCCATTACAGAGAATGAAAAGCATTATGCAGATTAAAACAAAGCACCAAAATGAGGCTGCTATAATATCGTTTCCCCAGTGACTGGGAGTATTACATATTATTCTAATAGCTGCTGTTCCCTAATCTCTTAAAACTACAGCTAGAAATAAAAAACGCAACACCGAATCCCATGTGGTTAATCATTTGTTTTGCCCTAACTTGGTTTGTACTGCAAAATGAGGTTTTGCATTAGGTCATAGCCAGGCTTGGTGAGCTGCAATGCAGTAAGGAAGTCTTGGCTGAGCAGATTCAGATATTTGTAATGAAATATTTAAGATTCTTAGTTGGGGCTGCTGTGATTTTAGGTGACTTTAGTGTATAAAACCCCTCCTTACCTCAAACTGAAATGTCCTTGTGGTCTTTTTCCACTTTGCCTTTTTAAAGGAAAATTTCAAGAAAATATATATAACATAAATTGTACCATATTAACCATTTTTAAGTCTACATTTCTGTGGCATTAAGTAGGTTTGCATTGTTGTACAACCATCACTATGAGCCATCTCTTTCATATTCTTCAATCAAAACAGTAACAGTAACTCCTTCTCTCTTCCCCTCAACCCCTGGCAGTCACCATTCTGCTTTCTGTGTCTATGAGTTCGACTACTTTAGGAACTTTATAGAAGAGAAATTAAACAATATTTGCCCTTTTATGACTAGCTTATTTTACTTAGCATAATGTCATCAAGGTTCTATGTTGTGTTACGTATCACAATTTCCTTTCTTCCTTTTTTTCCTCATCTCTGTACTCGACGTGGGGCTCAAACTCATAACCCTAAGATCAAAAGTCACATGCTCCACTGACTGAGGCAATCAGGAGTCCCTCCTTCCTATTTTTTTTTAAGACTGAATAATATTCCATTTTATGTATACCACATCTTATTTATCCATGTATCCATTGATGCAGCCTTTGCTTCTACTCTTTGGCCATTGTGAATAATGCTTTTATGAACATTGGTGTACAATTATTTGAGAATCTGGTTTTTCTTTTTCTTTTTTTAGTGTTTAGGTTTATTTTATTGTTTTTAAAGTCTGTTTATTTTAAGAGAGAGAGAGCAAGAGAGGGAGCAGAGGAGGGACAGAGAGAGAATCCCAAACAGGCTCCATGCTGTCAGCACAGAGCTTGATGTAGGGCTTGAACTCACAAACTGTGAGACCATGAAATAAAGAGTTGGAGGCTTTAACTGATTAAGCCACCCAGGTACCCCAGCTTTTTCTTCTTTTGAGTATATACCCAGAAGTAGAATTGCTGAATCTATGGTAATTTAATTTTGGGGGGAATCACCATACCCTTTTCTACAGTAGCTACACCATTTTACGTTCCCACCAATGATGAACAAGGGTTCCAGTTTCTCTATATCATCGCTAACCCTTATTATTATTATTTTATTTTTATTTTTAATGTTTATTGGGTTACCTAGTGGCTTAGTCTGTTAATTAAGTATCCGACCCTTGCTCTCATCTCGGCTCAGGTCATCATCTCATGGTTCATGGGCCTGGGCCCCATTTCAGATCCACTTCTGGCAGTGGATCCTGATTGGGTTCTGTCTTTCCCTCTCTCTGCACCTCCCCCTCTTGTGTGCGTGTGCTTTCTCTCTCAAAATAAATCAACTTTAAAAAAAAGTTGATTTTGAGAGAGCATGCATGCACACATGCACTCATACACACATGTGTTGGGGGAGGAGGAGGGAGGGAGAAAGAGAGTGGGTGAGTGAGGGAGGGAGCTTGAGCTGGGGAGGGGCAGAGGAGAGGAGACTGTCAATCTGGACTCTGCTCTGGGCCCAATGGGGGCTCGATCTCACAAATCTTGAGATCATAACCTGAGCTGAAATCATGAGTTGAATGCTTAACCAACTGAGCCATGCAGGTGCCTATTTTTTTTTTAATGTTTGTTTATTTTTGAGAGAGACCAAGTATAAGTGGGCAAGGGGCAGAGAGAGAGGGAGACAGAATCTGAAGCAAGGCTCCAGGCTCTGAGCTGTTAGCACAGAGCCGGACAAAGGCTTGATCTCATGAACTGTGAGATCATGACCTGAGCCTAAGTCAGAGGCTTAACCTAGTGAGCCACCCAGGAACCCCGTCCCTCTATTTTTTTTATAATAGCTTTCCTAATGGGTATGAAGTAGTATTGAATTGCAGTTTTGACTTGCATTTGCCTAATGACTTTTGGGTATTTGGTATCTTTTCATGTGCTTATTGGCTATTTGTTTATCTTCTTTGGAGAAATGTCTATTGCTATCCTTTGCCAATTTTTAAATTGGATTGTTTGCGTTTTTTGTTGTTGAGTTTTAGGAATTCTTTTTATATTCTGGATACCATTCTTTTATGAGGAATATGGTTTGCAAATATTTTTTTTCATTGTTTGCCTTTTCATTCTGTTGATCTTGTCCTTTGATGCACAAAAGTTTTTAATTTTGATGACATACAGCTTATCGTTTTTTCTTTTGTTGACCATGCTTTTGGTGTTATATCCAAGCAGTCATTGCTAATTCAAGTCCTGCAGCTTTCCTGTGTTTCCTTCCAAGAGTTTTATAGTTTTAGCTCTTAGATTTAGGTCTTTGATACATTTTTTTAGAATGTTTTTATTTATTTCTAGGAGAGAGAGAGAGACAGCGTGAGCAGGGGAGGGTCAGAGAGAGAGGGAGATACAGACTCTGAAACAGCTGGCAGTCAGCACAGAGCCTGACGTGGGGCTCGAACCCACGAACCGCGAGATCATGACCTAAGCAAAAGTCGGACGCTTAACCGACTAAGCCACCCAGGCGCCCCTGGTCTTTGATACATTTTGAGGGAAGTTTTATTTATGATGCAAGGGTCCAACTTCGTTTTTTTGCATGTGGATCTGCAGTTTACCCAGCACCCACTTTGCTTTTTTGATATAACCACAATTCTGATTTCTTAATTTGAATCAGGCTGAATTAACTTGTAAGTACAGAAATGGAGACTCCACAGTTTTTTCTGTATGTCTCTGTTCTGTTTTGTGTTTTAGGCTTGTTCATTTCTCTGCTTATCTGGAGATGGCATAACATAGTGATTAAGAGGTGGGACTCTAAGAGTTAAGTTATCTGAGTTTGAGTCTAAGCTCTACCACTTACTTTGGACAAATTCTTTAACCATTTTTTGCTTTTCCTCATGGAACCTGGATCATTGTTGGGATGACTAAATGACACTATATGTAAAGCACTTGGAATAGTGCCTAGCACACCACTAGTGCTATATAAATGTTCATTATTATCATCTTTTTAAAAAGTTTTTCTTGAGATGCAAGTCTGGAGGTCTTACCAGCCTTGGTTCTGATGCTCTCATGGGACTTCATTCTAGACCAGCAACCCCCTTCTGTATTCAACTTTATTCAGTTCCCTTGGCTCTACTCATGTAGACTTAGAAAGGACTGGAAATACAGAATAATATTATGTCCAACCTGACATCAGGGCCCCCATTGGAACTTAGACATCATCATTGGAAAAATAGTTTGGACAGGGAGAGTTTATGTTTTCCATCTCTTCCAGCCTTTTGAGGAGAAATTGACCAAGAAACTTCGGCTTTATTATTTAATTTTTCTTCTTGCCATTATTGTGGTAAAAGAAAATGTGCCCAAAAGAAATATGGGTATAACTGAAAAGATACTAATCAATGTGTTCTTATGTTTGATTGGAGGGATTATAGATATTTTTAATTTTTTCTTACATTTTAATTTATTAAAACATTTGGCTGTGGATGCCCTTTATTTCATTGAAAAAATTCCCTTCTATTCCTAGTTTATTGAGGGTTTTTTTTTTTTTTTTGGTCATGAAAAGATGTTGGGTTTTGTCAGATGCTTTTTCTGTGTCTATCGAAATGATTTGTTTCTTATTCTAATACAACTATATATATTGATTTTCAGATATTAAACCAGCCTTGCATTCCTAGGATAAAGCCCACTTGGTTATCATGTATAATTCTTTTTATATGTTGCTGGAATTAGATTGCTAGCATTTGCTGCAGATTTTTGTACCCATATTCATCAAAAAGATTGTTCTGAAGATCTCTTTCCTTGTGGTCTTTGTCTGGTTTTGACACCAGGGTAATGGTGACCTCATAGAATGAGTTGGGGAAATGGTCCCTCTCTTCAGTTTTTTTTTAAGGATTTAGAGAGGGGCACCTGGGTGGCTCAGTCAGTTAAGCATCTGACTTCAGCTCAGGTCATGATTTCACAGTTCATGGGTTCGAGCCCTGCGTCAGGCTCTGTGCTGACAGCTAGCTCAGAGCCTGGAGCCTGTTTCAGATTCTGTATCTCTCTCTCACTCTGACCCTCCCCTGTTCATGCTATCTGTCTCTCTCTCAGAAACAAATTTTAAAAACATTTAAAAAGTAGAAAAAAAATAAAGGATTTAGAGATTCTTTAAATCTTTAGTACGTTCATCCATGAAGTTATCAGAGCCTGGGCTTGTTTTCACAGGTAGTTTTTTAAAAATAGTAACTAAATCTCTTTGCTTTTTATATAGGTCTGTTCAGATTGCCTGTTTCTTTTGAGTCAGTTTCAGTAATTTTGGGGTGTTCTTTTTTTGTTGTTTTTTGAAAAAAATTTTAATGTTTATTTATTTTGAGAGAGGGAGAAAGAGCTCAAGCAGGGGAGGGGCAGAGAGAGAGGGAAAGAGAATCCCAAGCAGACTCTGCCTGTCAGCACATATCCCATTGAGGGGCTCAAACAAACAAACTGTGACATCATGGCCTGAGCAGAAATCAAGAGTCGGTTACTTAACTGATTGAGCCACCCCAGGACCCCTAGTTTCGGTAATTTGTGTCTTCCTAAGAATTTGTCCTTTTCATCTGAGTTGTCTAATTTATTGGCATACAGTTGTTTATAATGGTACTTTATAATACTTCTATATTTCGGTAAGGTCAGTAGCAATATTCTTTAATTTCTGATTCTAGGAATTTGAGTTTCTTCTCCTTTATCAGTCTAACTAAAAGGTTTGTCAGTTTTGTTGATCTTTGCAAGAACCATAAAACTTTTGGTTTTATTGGTTTTTGTTTTTGTTTTTCTATTCCTTATTTCATTAATTTTACTTTTTATTATTTCCTTCCTTCTGCTTGTTTTAGGCTTAAACGTCATAGAAAAAACCCTCAATGTTACATTAGATTCAGATGTACAACATAATAATTGACAAGTCTGTACAACAAGTCTATATATTATGCTCAATAAATTTTACATGATGGAAATAATACAGGATGAGGATGCCTGGGTAGCTCAGTTGGTTAAGCATCTGACTCTTGATTTCAGCTTGGGTCATGAACTCATGGTCATAGGATTGAGCTCCCCATTGAGCTCTGTGCTGAGTGTGGAGCCTGCTTGGGATTCTCCATCTCTATCTATCTCTGCCCTTCCCTCATGTGCTCTCTGTCTCTTTTTCAAAATAAACCTTAAAAAAAAAGAAATAATGCAGGGTATTTTCTCTGACCACAATAGAATTAAATTAAAAATCAACAACAGAAATTTGGTCAGAGAACACACCTTGTATTATTTCTGTCATTTTAAATTTTTTGAAGTTTATTTTGTGGCCTAGCATATTATCTATCCTGAAGAATGTTCCATATGTCCTTGAGGAAAACATATATTCTGCTGTTGTTGAGTGTACTGTTTTCTAGATGTCTGTTAGGTTTAACTGGTTTTTAGTGGCAGCCAAGTTTTCTATTTCTTTGTTGATCTTCTGCCTAGTTGTTCTGGCCATTATTAAAGTCTCCAATTTTTATTGAGTTTTTATTTTATTTATAACTAACACACTTTATACTTTATTTGCTTCATTGAAAGCCTTATGGTACATACAAGGTTTAATAGAATTAACCTCAGTTTTGTCCACACTGACTCCAGTGAGTTGTATTTGGGTTTTCTATGCTTGAGACTACTTGATTGCTGTTGTTGTTGGTTTATTTTCTTTCAGGATCAAGGTGCATACTTTCATATAAAATCTTATTTTTAATTCCTTCTCTGGCATTTCTTTTCTCAATTTTTGGCCTTGTGTAATTATACTTACAATGGAACCAGCATCCTAAAGCCACCAAGATAAATCCTCCTACTCCAACATCACATGATCTTCTAATTTTACTAGTTAACAAAAAATGCCCAAGGCCAACCACAGCATATCCTAATGAACCATACAGTATTGAATCCCATGCATAGGAAATGTTTTCATCATCTGATATTCCTAGGAGCTTAAAGGTTTTCCCTGTTGCAGGTTTGCTGGGCACTGGTGTGTCAGCCATGGGCTCCAGTACCCAATTTATATTGTTGAATCGTCTCAGCTTTTATTTCTGTCATAACAAATCTTTTTTTAATTTTTTTCGTTGTTTTACTTGCAACCAATTTGTATCTTTGAATCTAAAATGTGTCTCTGGTGAATGGCATATAGTTGGATCTTGTTTACTTTATTTAGTCTGACAATCTCTGCCTTTTGATTGGGTTATTTATTCCATTCACATTTAGTGTTGTTATTGATATAATTGGACTATGTCTGTCATTTCATTTCTAGTTTGCTATGTGTTTCATGTCTTTTGTGTTCTTCTCTACCTTTATTTTTAGTTTTTTTAAATGTTTATATTTGAGAGAGAAACAAAAGTATGAGTGGGGGAGGGGCAGAGAGAAAGAGGGAGACACAGATTCTGAAGCAGGCTCCAAGCTCTGAACCATCAGCTGTCAGCACAGAGCCTGACGTGGGGCTCAAACTCACTAACTGTGAGATCATGACCTGAGCCAAAGTCCAACACTTAACCGCCACCCAGGTGCCCCACTTTTTTTTTTTATTAAAAAAGTTTTTTATTTGAGAGAGAGCATGTGTGGGGGATGGACAGAGGGGGAGAAAGAAGAGAAAGAGAATTCTAATCAGTCTCCATCCCACAACCCTAGGATTATGAGCTGAGCCAAAATCAAGAGTTGGACACTCAACAAACTGAGCCCACCCAGGTGCCCCTTCTCTGTACCTTCTTAACTGCTTTCTTTTGCGTTAAAAAAAAATGTTTTTCATTGTAGCACTTTGATTTCTTTAATGATTTTTTTTCACTATTTCTTTTAGTTATTTCGTTAGTGGTTGCTGTAGGGTTTACCATATACATCTTACCTTATTGGAATCACAAACTGTTTAGATTATACTAATTTAATTCCAGTTAGATATAGAAACGTAACTCTCATGTAGCTCTAAATAACATGCTACACTCACCTCAGTGAACTTTATTTGCCAAAAAGCACACTAAAAAGGAGAATTTCATGTATTTCCTGAGAAGTAAGGATGCATTAGAAATAGGACCCTAATTTTGTTTACTTTATCATGTCTGGAGCTAAGACTAGGTGAGAGTGGGGAAACAGTCTGTATTTAGAGTTTAGATACATTTTGTTTGTTGAGAGATTTTGTCACACGTGGGTGTTAAACACAGCATTCTAGATCCTGCCCCATTCTTCAGTGAGCTGATAGCCTACAGCTCAAAATATGTTGAGCTCATTGGCTCTTGATGCTTGCATGTTGAGCTTTATAACAAATAAAGAGTATGGTAAAAAAATAATAGCACTAATTGGTAAACACTTGTTTTGGAGGTATGTAATTTTGAGAGAAGGACACAGTACTTTGATGTGGAATGGATGAAGGTGTGTTCATTTATGTCTGGAGTCGGTGTTGGTTTGTGGAGAATAATCTTGTTCTATGCTCCATCTTTTGCATCTCATTTTCTCCCACCAAGGTAGGGGCTGCTAATTGTGGCCTTTTTTTATTGTCTCAGATAAAGGACTATTTCTGGCGTGTAACTCCTAGGAGAAAAGATTTATTCGATCTGAAGAGAAACCAGAGTATACCTCCTAGGAGAAAAGAAGCCAACCTTGAGCTCAGCCCTCTGTCCTGAATCATGCTATTGGACTATAAAACAGAAGGATCCCCATAGTGGGCTGTAGGTGCATGCTCTGAGAGTGTCAGTTAAGACCCTCCAGGTGTGGGGCCTCACCTTTTGTAAAGGCTAGGGTTTTATAGAAATGTGAATAGCCAACTTAAGGAACCTTGTGTTAGTTGGAAGAGATCTTATATACAACTGGTAACCGTACTTTGAATGTTGTTTTGGAAAACAGTTTTTTTGCTTGTTAATTGCACCAATAGTTTTCTCTTTCTTTCTTTTTTTTTTTTTTAAGTTCATGTATTTTGAGAGAGAGAGAGAGAGAGAGAGAGAGAGGGTCAGTGAGAGGGAGAGACAGAATCCCAAGCAGGCTTTGCACTGTTAGCACAGAGCCCAATATGGGGCCTGAACCCACAAACCTTGAGATCATGAACTGTGATTGAGAACTGAATGCTTAACAGACTGAGCCACACAGGCACCCCAATATTTTTCTCTTTTTAAAAATATTTATTTATTTTTGAAAGAGAGTGAGAGACAGAGAGAGAGGCAGAGAGAGGAGACAGAGGAGCCAAAGCAGGTTCCACACTGTCAGCACAAAGCTTGACATGGGGCTCAAACCTGCAAACTGTGGGATCATGACCCTGCTGAAGTTGGATGCTTAACTGACTGAGCCACCCAGGCGACCCTATTTTTCTCTTTCTTAATGAATATGGCAAGTACTTACGTGAACATTTTGGAGATGGTTTGGAGGGACTGTTTTTGTGACTGAGCCAGAGATGCTAGAGTAGCTGTTTCTGGATGACTAGAGGTAATTAAGAGTTCTGGGTCTTGAGGTAAGTTGAAAGGGCTTGATTCTGAACAGACATTTGCAGATGAAATTGCTGAGAGCACTAGAGATGAAATGTATGATTGGTAGTTTCTTCCAGAATGTTCTAGCCCTTGGTCCAGGTGTGTGAGTGAATGGTCCCCATGTAGAAGGAGAACAAATCCTCTCCTCTCTTTTTCGGTCCACAGTCCTTCAGCATTCTCTGTTTCTCTTAATGTGGATGTACATAGCAAAGGCTCGTTGTTTGTGCTTGTGCCATTAGTAATTAATTGGATCTCCTTTCCTATAATTTTATGGTGTGGTAAATTAACTTTAGGTTTTAAATTTAGCATTAACTTTTTTATGGCTCTCAGAGATGAGCCATCTGACGTATGTCCTTTATTCTGCGAATCTTTTAATCAGCAGATCTTTCCCGATGGCTTTTTCCGGTTTCTTATTACGTAAGCATCACAAACCTGGGAAGAGAGAGATTCAGAGAGAGAAAGAATGAGTAAGCGAAAGGGTGGTGTGTTTGTGTGAGATCGACTTGGGATCCTTTCTTTAGAAGCCTCTGGTTTTAGGACTATTTCTTTATTCTTCTGTTTCTATTACTGCTTCCTTGTCTTTACAATTGTTTCTAAATGCTGGGAGTTGAGAACCAGAGGGGCAGTGAAGATGGCCTAGAATTACTGCTGTCTTAGTAGGTCAGGAAGAAACGTATTTCCAATTGACTCGTTAAATAATCAGGTCAGAGGGTTGGGAAGGGGCTAGAGTCTACAGCAGTCCAAAGCCTATCTGTCATTCCTGGGCTTTTGCTCTTTCCCAGCTAGCTCTTCTCCTTCTCTGGCTCTCTGGAGATGGCCTGCTTTTGCTGGTACATCGGTCCTTGGTCCTTTAGGGATGTGCTGTTCCCTATTTGTTACTGATGCCAAGGTAAGACGAAAAGTTTCATTTTCACCAAAGAAAAGGTTGATTTTTTTTTTCTTCAAAAGGAACTCTTGCTAGGTAGGAAGTGTAGACACTTAGTCATGACTTAGTTAACAAATGCTGATTTCTTTTTTTTTTTTTTTAATTTTTAAAATGTTTTTATTAAAAAAATTTTTTTAACATTTGTTTATTTTTGAGAGACAGAGAGAGACAGAGCATGAGCAGGGAAAGGTCAGAGAGAGAGAGAGACACAGAATCCGAAGCAGGCTCCAGGCTCTGAGCTGTTAGCACAGAGCCCAACGCGGGGCTTGAACTCATGAACCACGAGATCATGACCTTAGCTGAAGTCAGACGTTTAACCGAGTTACCCAGGTGCCCCTCACAAATGCTGGTTTCAAATTGTAACTTCTATAAATCCTAGTCACAAATGGGATCATTAGGCATAATTTAGATCCTTAATTTCTTTCCTTTTTCCATCCAACATCTAGGGCACTTAAAAAAGTAGTCTTTTAAAATTGTAGGCAGTTCTTCATATTATCTGTTAATTTTCTCTCTCCATTTTTCTTTCCCAAAAGTTAGGCTGGAACTCTGGTCATCTAACTCAGATATTCTAACCATGTAGAACAAGTAGATTGTTAATCTTAGTGAGTTGTAGAACCTGTTACATTTGGGTAACAATATATTATCCTGGTCAGCAAACCCAACAGGCATCTCTTCAGTAGGTGAAATTTTAGTTTTCTTTGGATTGTTGTGAACAAAAAGAGGAGTGTTTTTGGCCCCATAGGAGCGTAATCACTCTAACTAAATTCTCAGATTTATACCAGATGCCATGTACCATACTTCGTCTTTTCTATGGGACTTTGATCTTATAGATTAGCAGTGCCAGGATCACAGAACCTTAAAAGCTAAAAGAACTGAAGAGGCCATCTACTCTGGTCTGTTCCCCAAAGCACAAATTTCACTTATTGGGGTTGTATCCTGCCTCTCCTTGAACACTTAGTGAAAATAGTACTTAATACTTTAGACTATAGACCATTCAGTTTTCTAAACAATGAGGATCGTAGGGCACTTGGCTGGCTCAGTTGGAGCATGTGACTCTTGATCTTGGGGTTGTAAGTTTGAGCGCTGCTTTGGGTGTAGAGATCACTTAAATAAATAATATCTTTTAAAAAATGATGAGAATTTATTCCTCATGTTGGAATCTTCCTCTTTATAACCTGAACCTTTACTCTGTCTTCTATATATTAACCTCTTCAAGAGCTAAAATGTGTACTACGGTGCTTCTGTGCTATCCTTTCTTCTTTCAGTTGTTCTTCATATGTCATGGTTTTAGACCTTTGGCATACTGTGATTGTCGTTTAGATATATTATCATTTCTCAGCATACCTCCTAAAGTATGGCATTAGGGCATGTCACCAAGTAAGCATTCAGTAAATGTTTATTGGATTGAATGACACCTAGAACTGGATCCAGATATGATCTGAGTAGTTTAGATTAGTGGGAGACTATTAGCACCCGGAATATGGACACATTTTATTTGCAGGCTCCAATTGCATTAGTTTTTCAGCAGGTGAATTGTGTTGTTCGTTCATAAGAGGTTTAGGTCCCACTAAAATCTTTAAATCTCCTTAAAGTGACCTGCTGTCAAGCTAACTCTCCCGCATCCTGTAATTGATCAGTTGGTCATGGTATTTAGCGTGGTGGTGGTGGTGGTTGTTTATTTGTTTGTTTTTTAATGCTACATGCTCATTATAGAAATTTTAAACAATACAAAAAAGTGCAAAGAACAAAGTAAAGTAAACTCATCTAAAATCTCACCATTCAGAGTTACTATTACCGTATTGGTGAATCACCTGAACATTTCCAGTTGATCTTATCTTTTCTCCCTCCCTCCTTCCATCCCTCCCTTCCTCCCTTCCTTCCTTCTTCCCTTCCTTCCTTTCTTTTTTTCTTTTTTTAAAAAAATTTTAAATGTTTTTATTTTATTTTTGAGACAGAGAGAGACAGAGCATAAGAGGGGGAGGGGCAGAGAGAGAGGGAGACACAGAATCCAAAGCAGGTTCCAGGCTCTGAGCTGTCAGCACAGAGCCCTATGCGGGGCTCGAACTCACAAACATGAGATCATGACCTGAGCCAAAGGCAGAGGAGGCTTAACCGACTGAGCCACCCAGGTGCCCCTCTTTTTTCCTTTTTTTAAGAGAGAGAGAGCATGAGTGAGGGAGGGACAGAGGGAGAAGGAGAGTGAAGATCTTACGCAGGCTCCATGCCCATCTCATGACAGTGAGATAATGACCTGAGCCAAAATCAAGAGTTGAACATTTAACCAACTGAACCACCCAGGCACCCCTGAACTTTTTTTTAACCTAAAGAAACTCTTCTTCTTATTTTTTTTTTTAAACTTTATTTACTTTGAGAGAGAGAGAGAGGGAGAGCGAGAGTGAGCAGAGAAGGGACACAGAGAGAGAGAGAGAGACAGTCCCAAGGAGGCTCTCTGCTGTCAGCGCAGAGCCCGACCTGGCGAATCCCACAAACCACAAGATCATGACCTGAGCCGAAATCAAGAGTCAGACACTTAATCAGCTGAGCCATCCAGGCGCTCCACTCTTTATCCTTATTAAATGTGTCTCATCATTGCAGCTCATCATTCTAGTTTATCAGGATATTTTTTGAGTCCTGATGATGTCATTCTATGTATTGGTTTTCTTTTGCAGCTCTGTATCATCAGCACATTTGATAAATATGCCTTCTAAATTTTTGTCCAGATGCTTTGATCTAATCCTGACTCTGCTACTGATTTGGTGGATGATTTGGGAATATTTTCTCTCCTTTCTGGGTTTTGGCTTACTGCTATTATATAAAATGGCCTCAAAATCTGGAAATAAAAAACTCCTTAAGAATCAACTGCAAAGCTCTTTGTAAAGAATAAATTTGTGAAGAAAAAGCTGTGGGTGGGGAATCATCAGCCAGGGCCAGACTAGAAAAATAAAATCCTTTTTTGGAAAAATCAGGGACGACAACCTTCATAGAATGGTTCAAATCTTCCTCTGTCCTCCTACTCTCCCAAAACCCCAAGAGGGAATTTACCAGTTGACATAATTAAAACCATAATAACATAAAAAAGAAGAAGAAGAAGGAAAAAAATTGCTGCAAGCATTAGTTCTTATTATATTGAGAAATTGAAACCTAACAGAGAACAATGAAGAGGTGGTTTGGAGTGAGGGTAGGTGGGAGAGCTTTACTGAGAAAGAAGATGCTCTTTACTGTTTTCTCTTTTAATTAGTAGTAAGCTTGGTGGTCACAGTGAAGGCTCTTCTGAGTTGGGGTCCATAGGGAGAGAAAAGTGTGAAACTCACTGCTGCCTGCTATTTCTCCTCTAAACAAGCCTTGCCTTGTGCATTGCATTTCCCCTGGGTTCTTAAAGAAGGTGTGTGATCATCTAAAACTGAAACTGAGGCAGCGTTTTAAGCAGGCAATTAATGACATGGTAAGAATTTTTAGCTTCAGTACATTAATTGTTAAATGAATTGTGTCTGCATTTTTCTGTCATTTTACTGTGATATCAGCCTAATTATATATATAGTGTTACAGAGTGGAAGATAATAATAAGCAGAATTATGCACTCAGTGATCTGACTTCAGGAATTTCTAACACTGAAAAAAGATATTCTTCTTAAACTGTCTCTTGCTGTTCTTTTTATGTAGGTTTTGATTAATTTTACCTCGATTATACATTTCTCCCTGGGGTCCAGATATTGTGCATGCTCTAGCAAAGTGGGCTTCTATTGTAAGAGGTTTAATGAGATTTTTTGTTCTAATTGGTTTCCATATAATTTCTTTTAAAACCAATAACATCTGAGTGGGATGTCAAACACAGGGTGTGATAATGCATTTTCACTGCCCTGTACACCAAAAAACATTAATTTCTCTCTCATTTGACATTGTTTTCATATGATGAAAATTCTCAATCTCAAGGAAGTTCCAGAGACAGTGGTTCTCACTGGTCTCTCCTCTCCTACATCCATGTTGTTGACACCCCTGAAAAGGCAGCAGAATTGGTTACCTGTAGTTGGAACTCAGTCTGGAGAGAAGGGAGTGGAAGATTTCTGACTAGGGTTTTGACTACATCATCTTCCTTCTGGGGTAATTTGCTAATTGGGATTCAGATAGGGATGGATTAAAAATCTCCTTTTGCCCATTTAATCAGAATTAATTTTCTACTTGAAAAATGTGAACTGTTCGATAAATTCTAAAGAGTACTATATTAATATATATTTGTAATAAAGCTTGATCCTAAAATGAATATCTGTGAGCCACTCACACAATAAATAGATGTTGCCAACTCACTTAAAACCTATCTTTCTTTTTTAATTATGCATATAGTAAAATGTGGAAAATGATAGGTGTGTAATTGGACAACTTTTTACATATGTATATACCTCTGTAATACCATCCAGTTCAAGACCTAGAGCATTTCCATAACTCCAGAAAGTCATTCATGACTCTCCTATTCCCCAGAATTGTGCACTTTTCTGACTTCTTCACCATAAATTAGGTTTTCCTTTTCTTGAATTTCATATGAACAGAATTATATAGGAGATCCTTTTTTGTGACTTTCACACACAGTAAGTTTTTGAAATGCATCCACTTTGTTGTATGTATTATTTCATTCCTTTTTTAAAAATATAAACATTTTAATTATTTTTTAAAGTTTTATTTATAAGTAATCTCTGCACCCAACGTAGGGACCAACCTCATAACCCTGAGATCATGAGTCACTTTCTCCTCCCACTGAGCCCACCAGGGCCCCCCAAACTTACACAGTTTTGAACTCTGGTCAGAAAGATATAAAATTTACCATCTTCAGTGTTTTTAGGTATACAGGTTAGTAGCGTTAAGTGTTTTTACATTGTTCTACAACAGAATTCCAGGGCTTTTTCATCTTGTAGATCTGAAACTCTATACCCATTTAAACAATAGCTCCCCCCATTTCCCCTCCTCTCTGTTCCTGGCAACCACCATTCTACTTTCTATTTCTATGAATTTGACTACTTTAGATACCTCATATATGTGGAATCAACACAGTATTTGTCTTTTTGTGACTGCTTTATTTCACTTAGCATAATGACCTCAGCGTTCATTCATGTTGATCATATGACAGGATTCTCTTCCTTTTTAAGGCTAAATAACATTCCATTGTATGTATAAACCACATTCTGTTCATTTATCTGTTGGTGGACATTTGGGCTGTTTCCACATTTTGGCTGTTATGAGTAATGCTGCTATGAATATGGGTGTGCAGATATCTAGTATAAGGTAGTTCATTCCTTTTTATTGCCGAGTAGTATTTTATTATGTAAATACACCACAGTTTATTCATTCTTCCCATTTCTTTATCAGTTGGATTCTCGAATCCTCTAGTCTTACTTGTTCCGTGCCTCTTTCTCTCTCTTACTCTTCCCTGTGTCCATTCCCTTCACTGGCTCCCTTAACACCTGCAGAATAGAATTTAAGCTTTGTAGCATGGCATACAGTTCCATTCTTTAAAAAAATTTTTTTTAAGTTTATTTATTTTTGAAAGATAGAGAGAGCAGGCAAACACAAGTTGGGGAGGGTCAGAGGGAGAAAGAGGGAGACACAGAATCCAAAGCAGGCTCCAGGCTCTGAGCTGTCGGGGCTCGAACCCACAAACCATGAGATCATGACCTGAGCTGAAGTTGATGCTCAATTGACTGAGCCACCCAGGCGTCCTGTAGTTCTCTTCTTAATTTACTTTCTGGATGCTGTGTCCTCACCACAGCTATGCCAGACCACCTAGAGTTCCCTGGACAAAACAGAGACACTTAATAGTTCTCTGGACAAACTGTTTCCTACTCCAGACCCTACCCCCCCCCCCACACACACACACATTTCGTCCCTGCCTTAGATGTCCTTCTCCAGCTTGTCAGCTTACCTCCTGAAATAGTACACATTGATCATTGCTTTTAGAGCCAGGCCTAGCCATACTACAGTAATTAACTATTTCTTGCTTGTCTTTTTTACTAGGCTGTGAGCTCTTTGAAGCCAGGCAGCATCCATGTCTAACTCAGTAACACAGTGCCTGTGTTCATTGAATATCTGTTGAACATAGATCTATAAACAGAATTCTGCTCTTTTAGATAAGTGGGTATTCAGGATACTGGCTGGGCCTGATCTGGAATGGACTGGGAGTAATATTAATTCATTTACTGTTGGGCTGTTGGAGGGAGCCCACAGGACAATTCAGAGACCACATTTCAGAGAATCATTGAACAAAAGTGCCAGTCAGACTCTCCAAAAGAAAAATGGACTGAAGGCCAAAGTGGAAGAATTCAGAAACAGGTCATAGGTTCAACAGGTGTAATAGAGCAAAAAGTTTTGGAGAAGAGGGTAAGGGTTAAGATCTAGAGGAAGATGACCTTGGCCAAATAGGGAATCTACAATAGCTTTTCTCAAGTTCTGAGCACAGTCAGGGTGAAGTGTGAAAAGCATAACTTTCTCTGTGCAGTTGAATAACTATTGAATGTTTCATGGGCTCCGTCATTGGAGGTGAAGCAGGTCAGTAAAGAGAAAACCACTTTGATGCAGCCAGCAGATGCCTGGGACTCTGTCAGGTGCTTTAACTTATAGGAGTTTGCTAAAAAAAGAGAGAGAGCAGAGAGAGAGAGAGCCCTTCAAGACAAGTAAATAAAGAGAAAAAAAGCTCGAAATGGGATTATTAAGGGAAAGACAAGTGCCAAGAGCTTCCTTGGCAAAGAAAAGGGCAATTGTTCTAGTCTCAAATATAGCCACGCAGAGAGGGTAGCTGGGAAGGAGGAGATAAGAAGATAACTTTCTTGTACCTTCTTAGCTAGTATGTATCACTGTGTCTTTGAAAATTGGAGCCATTCAGAATATCAGCCTGTTGGTATTCTTCAGACTGGTGAAACTGTCGGGGCCTAGGGAAAATGGGTCATTGTTTAAAGAAGGAATGAAGAAAGGAGGGAGAGGAGAGAAAGATGGAGTAAAGGTTTCTTTGGGCTAAATTTCACTGTAATGATATGTATACCCCCCTCCCCCCCCCTTGGCTTATTCTGAGATCAGAAGCTCTGTTTGTCCCTGTTGTCAATTATTGAGGATCTTCTCTTTGGGTTTTGGTAATATCTCTTACCCACAATTGTCACTCCTAGTGCTGTTTTCTTTTCATGAGTCATTTAGCAATTATTTATGGATTTCACTAAACCGACCTAGATTTAGAACTCTTGTGGTTAAGACCTCCATGCCTATTGACATGTACCTCTGCCCCGTAACTCTAAGCTCTTTGGGTATTCAGGGACTATAATTTGATTTGAAAAGCTCAGTGTTCTTTTTCATCAGAAATCAGTGTTCTACTAAGGCTGACAGTCCATCGTCTCCTGGATAATTTTGAGTCAGGATAACAAATTAGAGTTTAGGATACATTACAGATGATAAATGTGACTTCCTTAAAGGGAAATCCATTTGTTTTGCTTAGTGTTTCTGTGATTAATTACTTGCCAGATTAAATTGGTCCATAAAAATGCATAGTATTTTATTCGATTGCTCTTCATGGTGATTAATTAGGCCATACTGTTGCTTTGTATGTTAATTATACTGACATTTTTCCCCCTCTTCTCTAGTTTAATTAATACAGCATATACTTGAAAGATTGTTTTTGGGATGGGATACTATCTTAGGAAGAACAAAGCCCTGTGTAGCTTTTAGGCTGGTATTAGAGAGTAATACTTCAAATTTTGTGTGCTCTCTGTTGATCCTTGTCTGTATCTGTGACTTGCAGAAAGTACACTAACTGCAAATGAATTAGGAAGAGCTCTGTTTTGGTTTTCCTGTAATTATTAAAGGTGATATACTGAAGATTCTTGGCTCAATTGAAAAGTGATTAAGAATATAGAGAAGGAGCTACTGATGCAATGTGTGCTGTAAAACAAGTATAAAGCTAAATGGTAGTGTGTGGGGGTACAAAGAGTTTGTTCCCTAGGCTGCCGCAGGGTGCCAGTGAGGAAATCAGGCATATTTAACAGTTTTATTAATGATCCAGGGCTGAAAGCATAAAAACTGTTCATGAAGTTTATAAGTGATACGATCTGGAGATACTTCCTACACCCAGGAGGGCAGAGAAATGATATAGATGGACCAGGAAGAGAAGGATCACAACTTCTCTGCATATCTGCCTCATAGAAATAGTATACATAGAACCATATATATATATATAAATTTTTTTTTAGATTTTTTTATGTCCTTATTTTGAGAGACAGAGACGAGAGCAAGTGGGGGAGGGTCAGAGAGAGAGGGAGACATAGAATCTGAAGCAGGCTCCAGGCTCTGAGCCAGCACAGAGCCTGACATGGGGCTTGAATCCACAGACTGCGAGATCATGACCTGAGCCGAAGTTGGACACTTAACTAACTGAGCCACTCAGGCACCCCAGATATATATTTTTTAAGTTTTATTTATTTATTTTGAGAGAAAGTGTGCACATGCGTATGAGCTGGGGGGAGGCAGGGCAGAGAGAGGGAGAGAAGAATCCCAAGCAGTCTCTGCTCTGTCGCTGTCATTGCAGAGCCCAGTGCAGGCCCTGTCTCACGAACCATGAGATCATGACCTCAGCTAAAATCAAGAGCTGAGCCACTCGGGTGCCCCCAGGGGGATATTTTCAAAAGTAGATCTTCCAGGGGCTTTCTGGAAATGGCAAAATTGTAGGGTAGAATTCAGATCAGCCAGGGGCTAGGGTTGGGAGGAGGGACACAGAGGAACTTTTTGAGTGATGAAATTGTTCTGTATCTTGATTGTGGTGTTGATTACATGACTGTATGCATTTTTCAAAACTTGTAGATTGCACATTGAAAAGGGAATTTTACCCTTTAAAATTAGGGGAAAAAATTAGAAAATTAGAAAAAATTAGTTTAAAAATTAGAAAAGATTAGAAAATTAGTTTAAAATTTAGAAAATNGTGGGGATGAGCACTGAGTGTTATGTGGAAACTAATTTGACAATAAACTATTAAAAAATAAAAATAAAAAAAAAAAAATTTAGAAAATTAGAAAAAAAATTTAAATTCGGGGGAAAAAAAGGCACCTGGGTGGTTCAGTTGGTTAAGTGTCTGACTTTGTCTCAAGTAATGATCTTGGATTTTGGGTTCAGAGCCTGGAGCCTGCCTGCTTCAGATTCTGTGTCTCCCTCTCTCTGCCCCTCCCCTGCTCATGCTCTGTCTCTGTCTCTCTCTCAAAAATGAATAAACATTGAAAAAAATTTTTTTAATTAGAAAAAAAAAAAGTCTTCACAAGGAAGGGTAAGAAATTTATCTTTTGACCATCGCTACCATACTTTTTATGTGGCAACTTATTGAAAATAATTTGATTAACAGGAGCTATAATTGGAGGACTTGGATTTTCTTCATGATGCTTCCAAATTCTAAGGCTTTTTATTTATTTTTGAGTGGAAGCAGAGAGAGGGTGGGTTGTGGTGGATTTCCTTGATGTTAGCATAATATATACATGTACCCTGATAAGATTCTTTTGAAAAGGAAATCATAGATAAGGAGATCTTGGACCTTGTTGATAGCCATGAGACATAGACAAGAGGATCCTTTCCCCAATTTATGGGCTGAATCCAATTATTTGAGGTTGTGTGGATTTCTTTTTAGTTTTTATTTACTTGCTCTGTCTGGGCCCTCCTACTGTTGAGTTGTTATTAGACCTAAATAGTGCCCAGAGATATTTCTGTCCTGGAGCTAATCTCAGAGACAACTTCCACACCTCCCTGCTTTTGGAGTGGAGCAAAAAGCTTTGTCATGCTATGGGTTTTGTAAAGCAAGTCTGTACAATGTCAGGGACCCTGGGATAGGTGAACCACAAATGCTGAGCCATTGCTAAAAGCTGCTATGCCTCTTTCCCCCATGTCTCCAGTGATCTGAACTGTGTTTATAGTGCTTGCTTCTCATGTCCAACTTGGAGCACCTCCCTGAATGCCAGACTACTCAATAGCTATTCACTATCCCTAAAAATAGTCCAGTGGGGGAAATTATATAGATAGTGGCAGAAGTTATATGGTGATAGTGTTACTGCATTACTTGTAGCAGTAATATTCAGTACAGCTATGTGGCTGCAGCTTAGTATGCTAACTGCTGACTACCCCTGAGCAGATGTGTGGCCATCGTTCTGGCCCAGAACAGGCAGATTACATTTAGCAAGTTGCTGATTCCCTGAGCGACTTGTTGAGCAAACATCTCTGGGTCTTTCAGTGTTTTCAGCAAATGATTTTCAGCACTGGACCTGAAGGGGCTGCTGTGGTTCCCAACCAAGACCGCATCTGTTGAAAACCTCATATTGCTTTGTATCCCTGTTTTTAAAAATCTGTCCCTTCTCCTCCTCCTAGTGTGATAAATAATGCAGATGCACTAGATGAAATCTGCTATTGGAGCAGAACTCTAATCAACCCTATTGCTTAGGGTTGAACTAAACTAATTTAATCAGAAATAGGACTTTCTCAAATCACCATCTGCATCAAGTAGCATATTGTTTTCTTGTTCTGACTTGGCGTGTTCACCAATACTTGCAGGGTGTAGCAAGTAGCAATTAAAAAGTTGTAATTAACCTTGTAAAAAAGGAAAACTTTTTGTAAGGAGGGAAATTGTAAGACAACATACACAATTTTTGACTGGATAAATAGGTGGTAATGAAATCTTATGAGATAAAAACTTATGTTAGCAATGTATCATGTCTTAATACTGCATGTGTTAATTTTTATGCCCTTTCTGTCCAAAAGGGACTTTCAGGTAATTTACTGACTGTACGATAGTAGATACACGGCACTCCATCCGGGTGGGAAATGCAGGTCTATTTTGGCTAGCTCTTAATTAGTCAGTAATTACTTATATGTTTCCTGTGAACCATCTCTGTGCCCTTACCTCCTGACCTGCATTAATAGATAGTACCACATGGCAAAACTTCATAGGGGGGGCACTGCCATGGCAGTTAAGACTTTGGAAGAACATCTGAAGTCTCAGGTATAATCATGTTGTACCTTAGATAGAATGTGACCAGGGTAGCTGTGTTTCCTTTGAAAAGCTCCAAGACATGACAGACTACTGCTTACCATCCATTATTTGCTTCTGGAGAGTTTCTGAAGCATTCCCTCTCTCCTGTGCCGTCATGAAAGTCACTCCATGAAGGAAGAGGCCACTTTAAGCACTAAACCAAACAGGAGTGTTGAGCACATTTACCCACTAGAGTCTAGGGGCCGTTGACTTTAGTCGAGACTGATGTTCTTCCTTCTGTCTGACCTTTCAAGCAAGGGCTTTCTCCTAGAGAAAGGAAACCCGTTCCCCCACCTCTTGAGTTCGCTTCCAGAGATAATATGTACATGCAGAAGTATGTTGTTTTGGGATTTTTTGTTTATAGTCATTTGGGAAATGTAAAATCTGACATCTAACCCTGATAAAAATTCTCCACATACTAGCAAGAGAAGAAAGAGACATCTGTAAGAAATCTGTAGTGGTCATACTTAATTGTGAAAGACTGAATGCTTTTTCCCTAAGATTAGGAATCAAGTGGGGATGTCTGCTCTCACCACCTCTATTCATCATTGTGTTGGAGGTTCTAGCCAGAAATAGAAACATAAAGCATCTAGATTGGAAAGAAAGAGAGAAATTTTCTTTACTCTCAGACAGCATGATTGTCCAAGTAGAAAACATGATGGACTTTACAGAAAGCTGCTACAGGGGCTCTTGGGTGGCTCAGTCAGTTAAAGATCCAACTTCAGCTCAGGTCGTAATCTCACGGCTCATGGGTTTGATCCCCTTGTCGGGCTCTGTGCTGACAGCTCAGAGCCTAGAGCCTGCTTTGGATTCTGTGTCACCTTCTCTGCCCCTCTTTGACTCATGCTCTGCCTCTGTCTCTCATAGAAAAATATTAAAAAAAAAAAAAAAAAAAGCTGCTAGAATAAGTGAGTTTAAGTGAGGTTGTTTCCCCTTGGGAGTAAATTCCAGAAATGACGTTCAGTTCGGTTTGTTTTTTAATCATTTTTTTAAATGCCTATTTATTTTTGAGAGCTAGAGAGACAGAGAATCTGAAGCAGGCTCCATGCTGTTGCACAGAGCCCTGTGCAGGGCTCGAACTCACAAACCCAACCATGAGATCATGACCTGAGCTGAAGTCGGACGCTTAACCAACTAAGCCACCCAGATGCCCCTCAGTTTAGGTTGTTTTTTTTTTTTTAATGTTTTATTTATTTCTGAGAGAGAGACAGCATGAACAGGGGAGGTCAGAGAGAGAGGGAGATACAGAATCTGAAACAGACTCCAGGCTCTGAGCTAGCTGTCAGCACAGAGCCCAGTGTGGGGCTTGAAACCACGAACCGTGAGATCATGACCTGAGCCGAAGTCGGACACTCAACCGACCGAGCCACCCAGGCGCCCCCCCCCTCAGTTTAGTTTTAATTCATCCTGCTAGTATCAGCAGCAATCTGTCAAATACATCATTCACTAAAGACTAGACATTTTGAAGGGAATTTCCATCTTTAGTATTTTTAACTTTCCAGGGCCCCATCATTATAATGATTTTTTAAATTTAAATTCCAGTTAGCATATAGTGTGGTATTGGTTTCAAGAGTAGAACTTAGTGATTCATCACTTACATATAACACCCAGTGCTCATCCCAACAAGTACCCTCCTTAATGCCCATTAAGCATTTAGCCCATCCCCCTACCCATCTCCCCTCCAGAAACGTCAGTTTGTTCTCTGTATTTAAGAATCTCTTCTGGGGCGCCTGGGTGGCTCAGTCGGTTGAGCGTCTGACTTCGGCTCAGGTCATGATCTCACGGTTGGTGGGTTCGAGTCCCGCATCGGGCTCTGTGCTGACACCTAGCTGAGAGCCTGGAGCCTGTTTCAGATTCTGTGTGTCCCTCTGTCTCTGACCCTCCCCTGCTTATGCTGTCTCTATCTCTCTCTCAAAAATAAATAAAATATTAAAAAAAAAGAAGAATCTCTTATGGTTTGCATCTGTCTGTTTTTCTCTTATTTTATTTTTCCTTCCCCAAATATCATATATTTGTCTTTCTCTGACTTATTTCACTTAGCACAATACACTCTAGTTCCATTTACGTTGTTGGAAATTGTAAGATATCATTCTTTTTGATCACTGAGTAATATTCCATTGTGTATATATAAATATATATACACCATATCTTTTTTTAACTAACTAATTAATTAAATTTTTAATTTACATCCAAGTTAGTTAGCATATAGTGCAACAATGATTTCAGGGGTAGATTCCTTAATTCCCCTTACTCATTTAGCCCATTCCCCCTCCCATAACCCCTCNCTCCTAGAAATAAATAAAACATTTAAAAAAAAAAAAAAAAGAATCTCTTATGTTTTGTCCCCCTCCCCTCCCTGTTTTTATATTATTTTTGCTTCCCTTCCCTTATGTTCATCTGTTTTGTATCTTAATTTCTTCATGTGAGTGAAGTCATATGGTATTTGTCTTTCTCTAATTTTGCTTGGCATAATACCGTCTAGTTCCATCCACATAGTTGCAAATGGCAAGATTTAATTTTTTTTTTTGATTGCCGAGTAATACTCCATTGTGAATATATATACACCACATCTTCTTTATCCATTTATCTGTCAGTGGACATTTGGGTGCTTTCCATATTTTAGCTATTGTCGATAGTGCTGTGGTAAACATTGGGGTGCACGTGCCCCTTCAAAACAGCACATCTGTATCCCTTGGATAGATACCTAGTAGTGCAATTGCTGGGTCATAGGGTAGTTCTATTTTTAATTTTTTGAGGAACCTCTCTACTGTTTTCCAGAGTGGCTGCACCAGTTTGCATTTCTACCAGCAGTGCAGAAGTGTTCCCCTTTCTCCGCATCCTTGCCAACATCTGTTAAACCATATATTCTTTATCCATTGAGTCAATGAATCTGGGCTCTTTCCATAATTTGACTATTTTTGATCACACTGCTATAAACATTGGGGTGCATGTGCCCTTTCCAATCAGCATTTTTGTATCCTTTGGATAAATACCTATCACTGCAATTATTGGGTCATAGGGTTGTTCTATTTTTAATTTTTTAAGGAACTCCCATACTGTTTTCCAGAGTGGCTGTACCAATTTGCATTCTCTGTAATGACAAAAAAAATATTTTTTTTTACATTTATTTTTGAGAGAGACAAAGTGCAAGTGGGAGAGGGGCAGAGAGAGGAGGCACAGAATCTGAAGCAGGCTCCAGGCTCTGGGCAAGCTGTCAGTACAAAGCCTGATGCATGGCTTAAACCCATGAACTGTGAGATCATGACCTGAGCCGAAGTTGGATGCTCAACCAACTGAGCCACCCAGGAGCCCCTCCCTGTAGTGATTTTTTATGTTGATGTATAGACCACAGGAAGAGCCAGTGGACCAGTAAGATGGGAAACATTTGCAGCAAGATTTAGACAGCTTGTTCTAATATAAGTGTATTATAAGCTGCATATAACTTTATTTTCCAACAGGTAAAATAATAATAATGTTATTTACCCAGTATTCAGTCATCAAAAATAGACCAACATTAAACATTATTTTATTAGAATATAACTCCAGGTATTCAGTCCTGCATTTTCCAAGGTAGTTATTGCTGAAAAACATGCCTGACACTGGTGTAAACATTGGGGTGCATGTGCCCCTTAGAAACAGCACATCTGTATCCCTTAGATAGATACCTAGTGGTGCAATTGCTGGGTCTTGGGTAGTTCTACTAGTTTTAATTTTTGGTCAATTTAATTTTTTAATAAATTACCAACTATTTCTGTATCCTGTGGATAAAACTACTGGTCCACAACTTTTATGCCATTTCCTGAGTTTCTATTCACACTTTGTGAAATTAGGCAGAGAATGAAGAAGTATTCATCATAACTTCTTGGGGCACCTGGATGGCTCAGTTGGTTAAGCGACCGACTTCGGCTCAGGTCGTGATCTCACGGTTCATGGGTTCGAGCCCTGCGTCAGGCTCTGTGCTGACAGCTCAGAGCCTGGAGCCTGCTTTACATTCTGTACCTCTCTCTCTGACCCTCCCCTACTTGCGCTGTCTCTCTCTGGCTCTCAAAAATAAATTTAAAAAAAAAGCAAAACTTCTCAGTAAATACTTCCTTCTTGCTTGAAAAGCACTTCCCCATAGATCTGGAAGAGCAAGGAGTTCAAAACAGAGCAAATTATAGAAATGCTCAAGTGTATCTGAGTAGGATACACTCAAAGGAGCTAAGGCTTTTTTTCTTTGTCAAACAGGATGTCAGGTTCTCTCTCCTTTGGTAATAACATTTAAAGCACAGCTTGGTAGCTCTTTGAGGTCTAGTGTTATGAAGCTGTCTTCTTTCATCCCTGCTTGTTCTACCTTAAGCTGAAGGGTTTAGTCTAGACAGGTGGAAAGTCAGATATAGAATTAATTTAAGGGGAGGGTACCTACCTTGTATCATGGGGCATATAATTGACTTTTTTTCCTGGTATAGAGAAACCAGTGTTAACTAGTAGAGAAAGTGCTGTTCTTTCTTTTTTTTTTCCCCTTTAACTCTTTTGAGCCTGAATATCTGATTAATTGTAGCTCCCTGGGTAAACAATCTTCATAGTTTTTACTACCAGCATGGTCTTGCCTCTTGAACTTAATACCCTACCCAGAGGTTTCACAAGTACCTCAAACTTGACATTCCAAAGAACATGCCTTATTGCCTTCCCTTCACAATTTAAGAGCCATCTCCTACATTTACCATCTCAATGGTATCATCTCTTCAGTTGCCTAAAGTAAAAACCTTAAGTTTGCTTTAGTGTCTTCTCTCTCTCCTCTCTCCCGCTCCAGTCAGTCAGTAGGTTCTTTCACCTTTACCTCCTAAATATTTCCCAAGTAAATTCTTTTCCATTTATTCAAGGCCTCATTACAAGAGCTTCCTAACTATTCTCTCTGTTTCTAGTCTTTCCCTCATAACAGCCACTGTTCATTTTCATGAACATTTCATTCAGTAGAGTTGAACTTCAGAAGTCCAGGTCTTGACACTGCTTTTGGGAGTGTGTATTGGTATCATCACTTTGAAGCCAGTTTGACAATATCTAGTAAAGTCCATCTTACCTAAACCTTATGACTCAGTAATTTCATTCCTATATTTTGTTCCTTGAGGAACTTTCCCCAAATGATCGCAAAGGTATATAAATACGAGCACTTATTATTATTTTGTTTGAGAAAGAGCTTGAGCAGGGGAGGGGAAGCAGAGGGAGGGAGAGAGAGAGAATCTCAGGCAGGCTCTATGCCCAACATGGAGCCCATCATGGGGCTCCATCTCACTATGAAATCATGATCTGAGCCAAAATCCAGAGTTTGATGCTTAATTGACTGAGCCACCCAGGCTCCCCTGTTAATTTTAATACCATGAAAATTGGAAGCCACCTACATTTCATTTCCATCAACAGAATGGACTGTGGTATATTTACACAATTAAATATTATACAACACTGAGAATGGATTAGAGCTTCCCAAAGGAGTAAAATCTCAAATATAATATAAATTGCAGAATGTATGATAATATGCACATAATGTTTAAACACATAAAAAATATGTTATTTAGAGACAAATTTGTATTTAGTAAAAGAGTAAAGCAGTGTATAGGAATGATAAGTATCAAAATCAGAAGAGTGTTTACCTCTGGGAAGAGAGAGACCATATGCAATGAAGAAGAGGTACATGGAAGTTTTGAAAGGTAATTGTAATGCTTTCTTAATAAGTTGGATATAGGGTACACAAACATTTACTATATTCTTTTCTGCACCTTTTTTTTAAATATCTGAAATATTTTATTACGGGGGCACCTGGGTGGCTCAGTCAGTTAAGCGTCTGACTTCGGCTCAGATCATGATCTCACGGTTTGTGAGTTCGAGCCCCATATCAGGATTGGGCTCTGTGCTGACAGCTCAGAGCCTAGAACCTACTTTGGATTCTGTGTCCCCTTCTCTCTCTGCCCCTCCCCCACTTGTACTCTGTCTCTCTCTGTCTCTCAAAAATAAATGTGAAAAAAGTTTTTAAAAAAGAAATATTTTATTAGAAAAATCGCCAGATTAAAAAAACACATTTTTTTAAATGTTTACTTATTTTTGTAGGAGAGAGAGACAGAGTGTGAGGTGGGGAGGGGCAGAGAGAGAGGGAGATACAGAATGTGAAGCAGGCTGCAGGCTCCGAGCTGTCAACACAGAGCCTGACTTGAGGCTTGAACTCACAGACTGTAGGATCATGACCTGAGCTAAAGTCGATGCTTAACCGACTGAGCCACCCAGGTACCCCAGAAATCATCAGACTTTAAATCTTGTGTGATTCCCCATCATTGATAGGGATCAGATAATGTCCAAACTTCTTCACGTAACACCTTGACCATACCCCTACCTTTCTGGCTGAGTTTACTGTCACTCTCCCATCTATCTTAAGAACTGGCCAAATTAGACTAGTCACAGAGTCTCAAGTTTCATACCTCTGTGCCTTTGTACACGCTTTTACCTAGATTGTCTTTCCACTCCTCTTTTTATCTAACAAAAGTTTGTTTATGCTTCAAAACCTAGCCTAAATGTCACCTTCCTTGAATGCTTCTGGATTCTTTGAGGCCAAACGACTCATCCCTGCATTGCCACGGGACTTTGTACATTTCTCTCTTAGAGCACTTATCGCACTGTGGTAAGGCTGTTCACATGTATGTCCATCACCAGATGGTGAGCTAAGACAGAGACCCTGCTTTTCTTCTGTAATCGCTGTCCCCAGCAAAGTGCAGTGTGGTTCAGTAAATGTTGGGTGAGTGAATGAAGGGATGCCTGCAATGAATGGTTCCATCTTCCAAGGACTTATATTGCCACTATTGTCTCACAGAATTATCAGCTGACCTGAGGGTCCTAAGCTAGGGAACTGGATATTGAAATGCCTAAGAAGTGCTTGTACGGCTATCCCTCTGGTTATGCCCTGCAGCTGCATCTGTGCAGCTCCATTATAAAAGCCTGCTTCAGATCCTCATAGACGACAGGAAACGTAGTCTTAGCAGCTCCTGAACTGACCTGGTATAGCCAGGAAGAATGCTTCAAATAGTTACCAGAGAGACTGACCCATTTCTCAATGATGAGCTGAATTGTTTATCCCAACACAGTAGAATTTACTGACTTCTTGTTCCCTCCAGGGTAACAAGAGGACAACCAAAGGGTTTTTAATTATATGAAATGGGGCTTTGAGACAACTAAAGCCACTTTGAAATGAATTATTGATAGCATTATGCATTGCTTTTCTTCCTTTTTTTTAAGTAACAAGTCAGGGCAATTAATGCGATTTTTTATGTTGCAGATTCACTGAATTTTAAAGATGATTTTAAGGATGCTTTAAAAAAAAATCCTCTCATTGGCTGAGTGATGGGTTGCTGTTCTTTTTGTAATTCAGAGGACCGGCTGAAGGAATCTGTGTGTTCCGATGCTGTTTGCCATGCCACTGTTCCCGGTGTTTGGATGCCTGCTGCCTTTGGCAGTAAAGTGTTTTTTTTTTAGGCTCCTCATGAGGTTAAAAGTTCTCTTGTGTGTTTCTTACAGAGGACCTTTCCAAATGTATATTATTGTCTTATAAGCCAAAAGAGAGCTGAGGAAGCTGCTATAATTAACAGGCAGCTGCAAAGCAGAGCCATTTAGTCCCTTCAGTATGGTTTGGTGGAGATGAGAGAATAGAGGCTTCGGTGTAGCTCTAAGTGAAGCAGCTGCATCACCAGCTGGAGACTGACACCCTGTTGAGGGTGGGCACACACAGCTGAGAGCCATTCACTCCCATGTGACACTGAAAAGCCTGCCTTCAACTTAGTTGCTTTGTGTTTATGTTTAGCTTAGTGGAGAGGAGGTCGGGACCTGCCGTAGCCCGTCGCCATGAGCGTCTGAGTCGGCACTGAGCAAACAGGGCCCTGGCAGGCAGAGGTCTCATGACTTTCACACAGGTATCCTTCTGGAAAACATGACCCTGGGAAAAGAATGTATAACTTTTCTCTTTGGTATACTGGAAAAAATTGGCTGGCTGTTTTTTGAATGCATGAACCTAATATAACTTATCTAGTAAGGGTTCTGTAGTCTGATTTAGTAAAAATTGGGTATTAGTCTCCATTCCTATAAGAAAATGTACCAGGATCTTCTCACCTTTACTCACATGATTAAGTTAATATTTCAAGGCTCCATTCATGCACCATCTCCTTTAAGATGCCTTTCCTAAGCCCCCAGGTTGGGCAGAATATCCCTCGTCAGTGCTCCCATGAGATCTTTTGTCTACTCTTTGTCTGTCTAGCCCTTCGCACATTGTAATTAAATTGCCTGTCTGTGGTTTGTGTCTTCCCACTAGTCCGTAAATTCCTTGCTATCTGGAATCAAATTTCATTCACCTCCCCCACTGCCTAGCATAGTATCAGCTTGTAGTGGGTAATTAACTGTTTGTCAAACAAACTGAACTACTGATTCACAGGCTATGCTAGCAGACCCTTAGCTTCAGATACCATAGACCTTTCTTCTAGGGACAAAGTGATCCTTCACTAGGTGGAAAAGCAGTCAGTTTGACAGGTAAGGGAGGGGAAAATAGAGTTCTTTCAAAAATGCTGCATGTATGGGGCACCCGAGTGGCTCAGTTTGTTGAGCTTCTGACTCTTTGATTTTGGCCCAGGCCATGATCTCATGGTTTGTGAGTTGGAGCCCTGCAAAGGGCTCTGTGTTGACAGTGTGCAGAGACTGCTTGGGATTCTCTCTCACTCCCTCTCTAGCTGCTCCGCCCCCCCCCAAGGTAAATAAACTTTAAAGAAAAAATAATAAAAATTTAACAATAAAATGGTGCATAGAAGATAAACAAAATGATCACTTAAAATTTTTTTAACATTCATTTATTTTTGAGAGACAGAGACAGCATGAGTGGGGGAGGGTTGCAGAGAGAGAGAGAGACAAAAGAGAATCCGAAGCAGGCTTCAGGCTACCAGCTGTCAGCACAGAGCCAGACATGGGGCCCAAACCCACAAACCATGAGATCATGACCTGAGCCGAAGTCGGAGGCTTAACCAACTGAGCCACCAGGTGCTTGGCCCTCTAATCACTTTCAAACTAAAATTCTCCTTTTGATAGTGTCACCTTTTCAGAAGGGGAAAATCTTACCACTATTTCTGGTGTATTGGAGAGAAAGCAGCTAATAACTTCTTTGTGAACATAAAACAATTATACCCAGCTTCCCATAAAGACAATCTGCCAGAGCCAGCCGCCTCACCGTCTCCACGCGGGCTTCATTTTCTTACTCTGGAATTTCAGAGTCTCCCCCAAAGACCGTCAACTCATTGCACTATTATGATGAATGTTTGGAGCTGGCTCTCACCCTGGCTCTCACTGCTTTACTAGCTATTACTGGAGGTGCTGTCAAAGAATCAGGCCCCAAATTTATCCTCCCATTAAGTCCTCTCCTGGGCAGCGCTACTTGGGTCTCCGTAGTAGTCCTCTAGTGTTCCCTCCTCCTCCTGCCTCCCACTGCCGTTGAATGTAAGGAAACTGCAGGCCCTGTTGCAAACAAAGAGCTGTGGCAGAAAGTAAGGTTGCAAATCATTTTCCACCACGGCTCTTTGTCTGTTCTTGTCCTGGGCTCAGAGAGAAGCTCAAACCTGGAGTGCCGGCTCACGTGCTTTGAGACCTCCATCAATTTCAGCGCAAGTCCATTCCATCTCGTTTCCTCAGTTGGCTGATCATGTCTGTCTCCCAGCAATGTCTTTTCAGACCTTGTCTTTATAATGAGTTAGAGATTTATTGGTTTCTCAACACAGGAGCCTTATCTACTTAGCTGTCCATTCTTATCCACTCCTCTTGAGTGACAGACACATGGCCTTTGATGGGTTTTGAAAATGTGGTATGATTTTTGAATTTGTTCTCACAGGTACTCTTAGGAGCCTTCTTCGTATGAGGTTTCTGTCGAAGAGAAGCTTTCGGGGTCTCTGACATAGGAGGCTACGTTTAGTCACCTTGGGGACTTTCGTTTGGACTCTCACGATTATTTGCAGAAAGAAATAGAGCCGAAAGATGTACCAGGTGCCATTTGTAAATCATAGGATAATTGCTAAATACTCATTTCCTCTGGCAAACAGTGAATTTTGTTCAGTAACAGATACTGATTAGGTTACTGAGAAAATCTGGCTCTTTACCTACGGAGTTAACTCTGAATAAAGCTGATTTTAAGGCTGCCATTAACATTGCAAAAGAGTGTTCATTAGTAGCATTCCTTTTCCTGTGGAGAAAGTATTTTGCAATGACGTTTTAACTTTTTCTTTTTTCAGTGAGAGGGATACTGTGAACTTCACTTAAAAAGAATAGTTCAGTATTTTGAGCAGCTTGTTTGTTTTTCTCTTCTTGATTTACTAAACCATCTCATTCTCCTTACCTTACTAACCCGACTGCTCCCCAGCTCCCCTGCTTTCTCCCACACCAGTCCATTCTTTCTCAGGGCTCCTCTCTTGAGCCAGTCCCACCTCCTGTCCCCACTCTTCACACCCAGGCTTCTTATAGGAAACCACTTGTGCTGGGTGCCTCTCTGAAGGCAGCCTAAGTCACTGCCAGAGCCCGTGAAAGCAGCCTGCTTTTTCAGAGCCAACACGAAGGGCGAAGCCCTCCTTCACAGTGGGCAGGCGAACAGACGGGGCTGAGGAGCACAGCGTCTCAGTGGTTAGCACCTGCAGGCTCAGAGCTGACAGTGTGCTGTAATAAGATTCATCTCTGTTCACTTAACTGATGTGGGCTTTATGGTAAATGTTCGCTTGCTTAATTACTTTGGCAGACTTGCTGATTGCCTTTCCTGAGGAGTTCTAAAAGGTCCCCCTGGGATGGAACATAAACCTCTTTCCATGTCTTTTAATTTCATTCTTTATTTTGAGTACTTGAAAACCAGTATGTGATCCATATGGCCACCATCCCCTCTCTCCTGTGCATGAATGTCAGGACCACTCCTTTCTAGTTTGTGGTCCATATGGCCCACACTGGACCACTCAGAAATCTTGACAGCCTTCTTCCTCCTCTGTCCACATGAGACTCCCTAATCCTCCATCTCCACCACTGAGGTGTAGGCACAGCTCTTCTAACTTATGTTTCCATGGTGTCTTTTTCTCTAGTATGGGATCCACAGAAAATTTCCCTCTTTTCAGTCTAGCATGTGATCCACAAAAACAGTTTCCCTCTGTTTTTGACGTGATAGGAAAAGAAGCCTAAGTTAGTCAGTTGCTGACTTTGTTTTTGTTTTTGGTCTTCCTGCTCCCTCCTCCCCTGTGCTTAAAAGTGGGTGGAGCATATGACTCTTGATCTCAGAGTCGTGAGTTCAGGCCCCACGTTGGGTGTAGAGATTAGGTAGAAATAACATCTTTTTTTTTAAAAAGCTAAATATCTGGGGCGCCTGGGTGGCTTAGTCGGTTAAGCGTCCTACTTTCGCTTAGGTCATGATCTCGCGGTTCGTGGGTTCGAGCCCCGCATCGGGCTCTGTGCTGACTGCCAGCTCAGAGCCTGGAGCCTATTTCAGAGTCTGTGTCTCCCTCTCTCTCTGACCCTCCCCTGCTCGCGCTCTCTCTCTCTGTCGCCTAGAAATTAAAAAAAAAAAAAAAGCTAAACATCTTATAATTAATTAATTGGGCTAATGGGAATGATGTGTAATTAAAATATTTCAGGTTTTTGGCTCATGCCAGGTTTTGAAAAGTTCTTGAGTCACATTCAAGGGATTGGAGCTTTCACCATTAATTAAAATCAGATCACTTCTTGGAGTTTTAAGCTGATGTCCACTGCCTCAGAAGCCTTCCCAGGTACATATAGGATTTTCTTATGTCCTGAAGTGAGACAGAAAATCTAATATACCCTTTTGCATGGTCTATTTTGTTCCTTTATATTTACTAGATGTTTCTGAGAATGTAGAGGCGCCTTGGCTCTGGACACGGGAAATCCAGGGCTATAGTATTTGTAAAGGCTATCAAGGTTTGCATTCTGTGTCCCCAGGAACTCTGCCAGCAACTCCTGGCCTGTAACTAGAGACAGTAGAAGGGAATCTGAAGCACAGAGTAATGGGATCTGAGCAGAGATTGGCTAACCTTGTAGGTGTTTTGAAAGTTTTGGAGCCTTTGTTCATTTATTGAGAGAAAGGATTAATAAACAGTAGACATCCCTAAAGGGAATGGATTAAGTGATGTCTTTTACGGAAATGTAGATGGTTCATTTTACTTTGTGGTTCTTTCAACTCCTATGATTCGTTCTTCTCCATTTACATTCATTGTGATTGTACAAACAGTAGAAAAATGTCAGGCTGGTATCTAAAGCAGGAAGGAATTCCATTCCTCTCTTGCACTAGAGCTAGAGGAGATAATTTAGCCAAAGTGTACAGCCCATGGCATCTTACTTGGCTTAAATCTATGGTTTGGGGCCACAGTAAGTAGAAATTAGCTCATTTTTCAAGCAAAGTAGCTATAACCAATTGCTTAATTTCCAGCAGGTGATGAGGTGGAAACCTATATTGGGCAAAGTCATGCATCAAGGTAGAAAGCCCAAACTGCCAAAATGCGTAGTCATGCACACAGCTTTAGAAAATGAGGCAGCTGCCCCTCAGGCCACATGCACATACATTTCATACACATTAACTCTTTCTTGTTTCCCTCCAGTTAATGAATTGTGAACCTTCACTTGTTTAGTACAGAGGCTGGATGAAAATGTAGTCCAGTAGGTGAATAACTTATCTTGTATGTCACTTGTTTTTCACCTAGAAATCAAGAGAAATACTGACCCAAATCATCCCCTAAGTTGAAATATCAGGATTCCTATGCTGTAGTCATTGATGCACATTTTTTGCTCCACTCTCTTCAACTAATAAACTTGTGTACACAAATAAATCAAGTTCTCCTTAGTAATTAAGAGGGAGAATTTACATAGTTGTTTTACCGGGTAAAGCAAGCAACTAGATGCAGTGACCAGTAGCTCAACCTTCCTGGTGTTTGCCAAAATGCCTTCTTTTGTTAGGTTGAAATGACCCCACGTTTCTGTCTCTGGTCCTGAAAAGAATGGCCCCAGGAACAGCAGTATAAGAAAGGGGATAGACATGAAAGGGTTAAAGCTTAATACATAGGGGATGAGTTAGAGGAACACTCTTAACAGGTCAGTTGCTGAAGTTTTGACTAGATAGTTTCAAAGTGAAAAGGTTAGAAGGTATTCTTACTTGAGGTTTTATTTTGCTTAATGTTAATCAGCAGAGTCTCTGAGGCTTGTAATGCACTGCTGTTAACAGGCATCAAGGGAAATTGAGATTTTTTGTTGTTGAACGGGATGGGCTGAAGATTCGTTGACTCCATGAAGAAGGAAGCTTATTACTGCATGAAATGGGAATATGGGAGGCAATTCTGAAGGTGAAAAGAGATGATAATTTGAAATTAAATAACTTGGGGTGCCTCACTGGCTCAGTTGGAGGAGTGTGTGACACTTGATCTCGGGGTTATGAGTTCAAGCCCCCCCTTGGTTAGAGATTACTTAAAAATAAATAAATTTAGGTATACTTAGGTGGCTCAGTCGTTGAGCGTCCGACTTCAGCTCAGGTCATAATCTCATGGTTCATGGGTTCGAGCCCTGTATCAGGCTCTGCGCTGACAGCTAGCTCAGAGCCTGGAGTCTGTTTCAGATTCTGTATCTCCTTCTCTCTCTGACCACCCCCCACCCCCTTCATGCTCTCTCTCTCAGAAATAAATAAAAACATTTAAAAAAATAAACTTAAAAAATTAAGTAACTCAACCTCAGATGAATCATGTTATCTGCTGCCACATACTATTCAGTCCTACCTTTACCCCTTCTCAGAAGCCAGTCTTTTACCTATATGTTTGAAGATTTCCTAGGTAGAAGCAATTATAAATATAGTTTTCTTGTCTTTAATCCCAGATATCTGAGAATATGCCCTGTAGTATAGATCACTGGACTGCTCTTTTAGGTCTAGGTAAGGGGAAGCTACTTGTGGGGGAAAAAAAAGTTCCCTTTAGGTCAGGGTATATGGTATATAGGAAAACAGAGGAAAGCTTTGGAAGGAAATCCAACCAGATGAAGAAACTGGTACTAGAGAACATGGCCTCTTGCCCAAGGTCATACAACCTAGAAGTGGGACAACCAGGATTTTAACTTGGGTCTACTGCCTCTAAAGCCTTGCTTTTCATATTATATATACCATAGTGTTCAGAGAAGCAGTGGTATTTTAACTGGGCCTTCAAGGGAAAAATAAGACTTCTGCTTTTTAGGCATAAAGAAAAATAGCATTCCCTGTGAAGAAAACCATGTAAGTAAAAGCATGACATCCAAATGTACGTGTTTAGCAAGTATTTGGAAATACAAGACTATAGTTCTTATGATGTTCAGGCTTGAGATCCAAATTTATTTTTATCAGGCTTCAGATATGCACCCATATTCAGACTCTTTAATATATATCTAGTAGCCTTATAGGAATAATTTTAGAGTGAAACTTCTAAGAATATTCTCAGTGTGTACCATCTTGAGTGTACCAGTTATGTTTCCTCGTTCCTTGGAATAAGAGCCACAGAAACTTTTCCTGTAAGCAACCTTTGTCTGTTTTTCTCCTTTCTGCCTGAAGGATTTACATAGCAGCTTTTAGATGCAGGCTGCTTGCATCAAACATCTCAGTAAGGAAACAATCACCACGTTCTGGGCTTCTGGTTGAAACTATGATTTATTTACTGTTTCATAAAAGACTCTCGGATGCTTTGGTCTGTGGGAGATAGCTGGGATTGTGAGAATTTGCATCTTCGAAGGATTTACTTTAGATTCCCTCTGGATATGAGAAAGAATCTACATTTTCTCTTAAGCTACATTACCTTCATCGTTAAGGTTACATTCCCATGAATTTCTTGAGTAAGCTGGGCATTAACTATGTGGCTCAGCCATCATCCACCCAGTGCTGGGGAAAAGAAAGCTGCTTTGCAGAGTCATGAGTCAGAAAGAATAAGTTAAAAATGGAGCAAGAAATCCCTAGCCAGTTTGTGGCTCAGCCTTGCTGGTCCATCTGTCCACTTACTTTTGCTTCAGTTTGTATAATTGACCTCTGCTTTGACAACCAGAAGTTGGCAATTGCATTAGAGGGTGGCCCAGATTCTTGCCCTTAAAGGTGCTTTGGGTACAGAGCTACCTCTCTGTGGCTGACTAGCAATTTCCCTTTACTGTGACATTGTCTGTTTCTTCTGCCTTTCCTCTTTGGGACTTCCTAATTCAGTGGGATTAGGAGACCCAGTATCAGAGTATAACACACTCCCTAGTCCTATTCTACTCTGCTACCCCAAACAAACAAAAAATTAGGCTTACTTTCAGAAGATACTAGATTACTTTAATAAGAAATGCCAGAAAGCTTCTCTCTGGCTTCCCACTATGATTTAAGAGGAAGGGAAAGCTTTACTGTCTTCAGTGACAACTGTAGTTCCTCCTTTGAAGGACAAATGTTCATGTCCAAGCCACCTTTTCTCTTGAGGATAAAACATTGTTATTTTCATACTTTTTTAAAAAAATGTTTATTCATTTTTGAGAGAGAGACAGAACATGTGCAGGGGAGAGACAGAGAGAGATGGAAACACCAAATCTAAAGCAGGCTCCAGGCTGTGAGCTATGAGCTCTGAGCCTGATGTGGGGCTCGAATTCACGAACCATGAAATCATGACTTGAGCTGAAATCGGAGGCTTAACCGACGGAGTCACCCAGGTGCCCCATTATTTTTGTACTTTTTGAGAGCGGGTGATCATGGATCTCCTTACTTGTGGTAAGACTGAACAAAAACCTTCTTAGACTTTGATTTATTCATTCAGTTTTAAAAATTGAATCTCCCAGTATGCCAGGCATTTTGCTAAAGTCTTTGGAATATAGTAGTGAATAACATAAATTTGGTCCCTGCTTGCATAGAGCATATAGTTCCAATTTGAATAAAGCTGGAGGTTTGGTTAGAACTTATATTCCCTTTCCCCACAAAGTTCTACTTCCAGATTCCTTTCCCTTTCCTTGGGCCCTATTTCTTTAAATCTTCTTTTGAGTCCTGGANAAAAAAAAAAAAAAAAGAAGAGTTCAAGAGTGTTGAGAATAAGAGAGCTTTCTTTCTTCACTACCAGTCAACCCACAAAGTTTTACTCCAGGGAATTTTTTGTTCAACAGCCAAAAGTTGACATCATTTGCCAAATGTAGGCCTTTTAATCTAAAGGTATCAAGGGGTGTCTGAGTGGCTCAGTCAGTTGAGCTTCCGACTTCTGCTTTGGTCATCTCATGGTTCATGAGTTCAAGCCCTACATCGAGCTCTGTGCTGATGGCTCAGAGCATGGAGCCTGCTTTGAACTCTGTGTCTCCCTCTCTTTCTGACCCTCCTCCTTCTCTCTCTCCCTCTCTGAAAAATAAACATTTAAAAATTAAAAATAAAATAAAGATATCAAGCATATGACCAGGAGTTGAACTCTTATCTCCCAGAAGGGTTGGTCCTCTCTTGCCTATGTGGCTTCCACTGCCAATCTCACCCACGTCTCCTGCTGCTACTTGTGGGGCTGCACCCCAGAGGCTTCTACAGAAGTTTCTCAAACTCTCTCTGCTTTGTGATGTGTAAACTAGTCAGTGGCCTAGCAAGCTCCTTTGCCTCCTGCCACCAGCACTAGCATATGCGAGCTCTAGGAAAGCTGTCTCGGTGCGTGAAACACCTTGGGATCTGTGAATTCTGTGTAGAATTGGTTCCTAGGGAAAACAGCTTACTTAAGACCTGCTGGAGTCAAGGAGGCCTTAATCTTAACAACAGCAACAACTGTATTCATATGTGTTACAACTCACCCATTTAACATATACAACTCATTGTTCTAAAATTTATCCTCAGGTTGTACAACCATCCCTACAATCTAATTTTAGAATATTTTGTTCTACCACAAAGGTATTCCATATCCATTAGCAGTCAGCTGACATTCTTTCTCTAACCCCCCCTCCTCCCCAAATAACCACTAATTTATTTTCTGTCTTCATAAACTTGCCTCTTCTGGACCTTTCCTATAAATGGAATCTTACAGGGGTGCCTGGGTGGCTCGGTTGGTTAGGCATCAGATTCTTGATCTTGGCTCAGGTCATGATCTTGTGGTTCATGAGATCAAGCCATGCGTTGGGTTCTGCTTTGGCAGCACAGAGCTTGTTTGGGATTCTCTCTCTCCCTCACTCTCTACCCCTCCCCTGTTTGCATGCATGTACTCTGTCTCTCAAAATAAATGAATAAGCTTTGGAGGAAAAATATTAAAGAAAAAAAAGAAATCATATAATATGTGGCCTTTTGTGTCTGGCTTCTTTCATTTAATATAGTATTTTTTAGGTGAGTCCATGTTGTAGCATTGATCAGTACCTCATTCCTTTTTCTGGCTGAAAAATATTCTATTACAGCTTTACCACATTTTGTTTATCCATTCTTTAGTTAATGGACATCTGGGTTGCTTCTGCATTTTTGGCCATTATGAATAATGCTACTATGAACATTTGTGTACAAATTTTTGTGTAGACATAATGTCTTCATTCTTTTCAGTATCGAGAATGAGTCATATGGTCATTCTATATATTAATATTTGAGAAACTGCCAAACCACTAAAGTAGCTGTACCATTTTACAATCCCACCAGCAATGTATGAGAGCTCTAATTTTTCCATGTCCTTGTCAACCCTTATTACTGGCTTTTTGATTATTGCCCTCCTAGTTGGTGTGAAATGGTATTTCATTGAGGTTTCTTGCCAGCTGTATGATTTGCAAATATTTTTTCCCATCCTGATGGTTTCTTGTGTGGCACAAAAATGTTTAAACTTGAGGTAGTTTTCCTGTTGTCACTTCCACTTTTGGTATCCTAAGAAATCACTGCTTAACCCAAAGGCACAGAGATTAATGTGTTCTGAGGTTTTTATAGTTTTAGATCGTACATTTAGATCTGTGATCCCTTCTATGTTAATTTTTGTATTTGGTGTGGGGTAGGGGGCCAACTTCAGTCTTTTGAATGTAGATGTCCAGTTTTCCTAGCACTATTTCTTAAATAGACTATTCTTTTCCCATTTGTCTTGCCACCTATGTCAAAGGGACATCTTTTTTTGGTCATGTTTGTCATCTTAATTTTTTCATAATGGCTATGGTTTCTCATTCTTTGCCCACTCAAACCTTCCTCTTCTTCCTTCTCCTTTTCTTCCTTTCAGGTCCCCGTTTCTAAAATATTTTTCAGCATAAAAGCTTTTAGCTGGCCTAACATAGGTTTTGTGTAAATACCTGAAAGGCTGTGATTAGATGAAAATCAATCTCAAGATGTAAATGAAAGGAAAAATGAACGTCTCTTTCTTGGCCATGTATGGCCTAACCTACTGTTTTTTTATACCCTGTCTCTGTTCAGTATATGTGTGCCTTCTGTCTGACACAGGCCACTCAGAAACCCCTGCAAGATCTTTCTTTATTGAAGTCTGTGTTTCCCACTTAGTAAAGGCTAAAGGGCCCAGCTCACTCTGCCTGGGAAAAAACTGGTAACCCATGGAGCTACGTGTGTGGCATTTGTGACTGGAACTTTGTAGCACAGGAACCTCAGGGTCCTCTTCAAGAAGAGAAGGAAATAATAACCCACAATATGAAGGATTCAGAGAGAGGAAGTCACCTGCAGAATGAGAAGCAGACTTTATCTATTCTACTACTATCTGCTCTGCTAGAGACTGACTTTGGCTTGGAGTATCCTTTGCCCAAATGCCAGGGTCTAGTGGAGAGTAGAATGCCCATGTATTAGTTTTCTTAGTGGCCGTTACAAAGTATCATAGACCAGGTGGCTTAATAAATAGATGTTTGTTTTCTCACAGTTCTGGAGGCCAGAAGTACCAGATCAAGGTTCAAGAGGGGTCGCTTTCTGGTGAGGACTTTTCTTCCTGCCTCCTTGACAGCTACTTTCTGCCTTGTGTCTTTACATGGTGGAAGGAGGCGGAGAGGGAGAGAAGGAGACAGAGAGAAGTTGCTATAACTTCTTTCTGGAACACTCAAATTTTATACTTAGGCATTAGACAGTTGCTATCTGTTAGGTTTGATCAGTAAAATGAGAGAGCTACTGTTAGAATCTGTCAGAAGACACCCCCCACCACCACCACTAAAAAATGTTCAGAGGAGATAGTAGTAAATCCTTTCAGTGGGAAGGAAAGCCTAAAGAAAAGAGAGGCTCCTCATTTATAAATATAGTACCTCATCTTTCCGCCACTGAGAGCTCGTCAGGCATAAATCTTGTTCTAGGACCTGGCCAGGTGGGGCAGTGTGGAATCACAGCCCAGGTGAGCCCCAGTAGGCTGCAAACTTGCTGGGGAAGAAGCTAAGTATTTTAGTTACTGCAAAGGCATGTGTCACTCAGTGTGGGCGGTCTTAGCCTGGTTTCAGTGTTTTGTCATCTCTTTGCTATCTCAGAAGAAATTTCCATTTCAACAGTATGAAGTCCTGAGAACTTTAATAGGAAGCTTCCAAGCCCTCTCTGAAATTCCTTGCTAAAGAGCCTGGAAAGAGAACAGCCAGTGTCAGACTATTTTTCTTACCTCTTAGGCTTAGTGCCCTAATGTCAGTTACTTGACATCTCCAGTCGATCTGATCCAGTAGATCAGATTAGTACTCAGATGTCAAAGGTAACTGTCCCAAAGAGACAGCAAGAAAAATAAAGCAGAGATATGTGCTCTATGCCCTTTGTGGTACTGGGTTAGGGACTGCTAACTGCATTTACACTGTTCCACCTCTCTCAGGGTTGGGTTTTTTGTTTTTTTTTTTAAGTTTATTTATTTATTTTGAGAGAGAGAGTGAGATAGCAAGCTAGCAAGCCAGGGGCAGAGAGAGAATCCCAAGTAGGCTCTACACTGATGGTGCAGAAGGGTTCGAACTCATGAACCATGAGATTATGACCTGAGCCAAAGTCCAACGCTTAACAGACTGAGCCACCCAGGTGCCCTTTCTGTCGGGATTCTAAATTCCCTCCCCATTCCTGGTGAGAGGCTTCAATTGCGTGCTGAGATCTGAGGCTCTTGGATGGGAGTGTTATGGGAAGGTTGGACGATTATCTTATCCTCATTCCAAATTCCCAGAGTGGCATATCTGTCATACCCTCAGGATGAATTTGCTCAAACAATATCGCCATGCATGCCCTACTGATATAGACCATCCACGGACCCAGCTGACACTTGACGGGTATAACTGTGGGAAGAGAAGGAAATAAATAAGTATACTTTTTGAGGAGAATACCTTCCAAGTTTTTCCTTTCTCTCCCTCATTCCCTTTATCTTCCCTTCCTCCTACCATCCTTCCTCCCCTCTCCTTCCCTGTCTTCTTCTTTCTTTCCCTTTCTCCTTTCTCTTTTCCTTCTTTTCTTTTTCCTTGCTTTCTTTCCTGGTGAAAGAATTCCTCAGGTAGAAAGGAATGGAATTACAGCATCCCCATTAATTTCATTCCCAGGGATTCATTGTCCAGACCTCACCAGCTTCACTGGGTTGCCATCTGGGCCCCATAGCTGCTACTCTCCCACCCAGAAGGATACTAGGATACTTTGGAGTTCTCTGTTCTCCAAACCCAGGCAAACGAACACAGACAACCCTAGTTATTTCATTTGAGTCAGGATCTTTTAAAAACACTTTAAAAAATTGTACTAAGAAATTTAAGGAAAACCTGAAAAAAAAGACCACTATAAAACCATGAAATGAATGTATTTACAGAGTTCAAATTCTTTTTCATAAAATAACTGAGATTTTAACAGATTGATTTGGTTACTGTGTTTTATTTTCTTAATTCTTGTCGCTCTTGGATGCTAGACCCTATGACTCTCACTCTACACTGGCTTAGCTTTAACTTGGTACTGCTGCTAGGTTTGGTGGGATTCTCAGTTCCTCTCTAAACCTCCTCTCTTGTCTTCTCATTGCATTTAGGCTCCTCGTTTTCCTTTTCTGCGCCTGGACTGTTGTTATCACTGCCAATATCCTCAAAATTTCACCTTCTGAGTGAGAAAAATATTTGACCCCTACTTGGTCCAAATTCTTTCCCACTTTGGATTTAGACCAAGCTACAACCTTAACTTGCAGATAACATCTCTACCCTTTTGGAGAGTCTCTGGAAAAACAAGTTACCAGAATTCTCCTCTGTTCCTGACCCATTACTGTCCTGTTTGATGTATTCATTCATTGAATATTTATTGAGTACCACCTGTGTGCCAGGCACTGTGCTAGATGTTTGACATTGCTTTATTACATAAATGTTGCAAGAATCCTTTTAAGATTTAGTCACTCTTTCGACAAACATTTATTTTATGCCTACAATGTACTATTCCTGGGTACTGTACTAAGTGCTAAGGTAGGTGTTATTCCCACTTTTTTTCCTCTGAGACATATAGCTTCCCAAAAATCCAAAATAACAAATGGCCAGACCATTTTTTTTTTAAGTTTTGGCTTATACTTTCATTACCCATATTAGATGAAATGCTTCAAGAATTTTATACTGTCAGTAAATTATATTAAAGAAAATATTGACTTTTTTTGTGCTACCATACATTGACGTGCTTGTGCATGTGCACATATACACATAGTTTAATAAACTTTTTATTTTGGAATAATTTTAGAATTATAATACAAAGATAATACACAGAGTTCTTACATGCCCCTTGATCAGGTTTCCCACATCTTCCATTATCATGGTACGTTTATTCAACACTAAGAAACTGGCAATGATACATTACTGTTAACTAAGCTCCATATTTTATTTGGATTTCACCAGTTTATCTTTCTGTTTTCTTTCTGTTCCAGGATCCAGTTCAGGGTATCACGTTGCATTTAGTTGTCATGTCTCCCCAAGATCTCTGGTCTGTGACAATTCTTCAAGTATAGTTTTTTATATCCTTGACAATCTTTACGAGTACTGGCCAGGCATTCTGTAGAATGCCCCCAATCTGGTTTTGTCTCATGTTTTTCTCAGGATTAGACTGAAGTCATGGGTTTTTGGAAGTATAGAACAGAAGTAAAGTGCCCTTCTCAAAAAATCATACCGGAGGTTACGTGAATACCACAATCATGCTATATGAATCACTGGCAATGTTCACCGTCATCACTTGGCTAATAATAGAGTATTTGCCAAGATTTTTTACTGTAAAGTTACCGTTTTCCCCTTTTACTACTCCATTTTATTCTTTGGAAATAAGTCACTAAGGCTAGCCTTCTCTCAGTGGGAATGGGAACTTAACTCCACCTCCTAAAGGGGAGAGTATCCACACATATTATTTGAAATTGTTCTCTTAGAAAGATTTGTCTCAGGTCATGATCCCAGGGTTGTGGGATCGAGCCCTGTGTTGGGGTCTATGCTAAGCATGGATCCTGTTTAAGATGCTTTCTCTCCAAAAAAAAAAAAAAAAGAAGAAGAAAGAAAAATTTGTCTCTTCTCATTTATTTAATCATTTTTGTATTAATTTGGACTTATGCTAAACTCTGATCTGAAACCTGTGCTTTTTCTGCTACATGAGATAAGATGACAAGGACCTATATATACACCGAAGTATTGGTTTCAGATGGCACACTTTTTTCTTTTTTAGAGAGGGAGAGCGGGTTCAAGGGGAAGAGAGGGGCAGAGAGAGAGAGAGAGAGAGAGAGAGAGAGAGAATCTTAAGCAGGCTCCATACTCAGTGTGGAGCCTGATGTGGGTCCATGATGTGAGTCATAATCCCACAACCCTGGGATCATGACTTGAGCTGAAATCAAGAGTCAGACACTCAACCAACTGAGCCACCCAGGCGCCCCCAGATTTCAAAGATTTTTTTTAAGAGCTATATTTGATAAGACTTGATGACCTTGAATGTGAGGGTGATGGAGAGGAAATGTTTGAAAATGACAGTCAGATTTTGAATGACTGGAAATAACATTTTGGTTTGAAATTATTAACTAACAAGTAGGAAGATTGGTTCTAGGCTTTGATAAAGCCAGCTTCTTCAAAGACTGTTTTTAGCCTACATGTTGGCCCATCTTTACCAAGTGCCCTGTTCTCCCAAGTCAGAGCAAAGAAAACTACTTTTCTTTCTCACTGAAACACCAGGGCCCCCTAGTGGACAGCCCCCTGGGTCCTGTTTCTTGGCTGAAGGATGCTTGGTTTTGTTTTTTGTTTGGTTATTAGATTTTCTCCCTGGTTCATTTTGCAGAGCAGAGACACTTGATTCTCCTCTTTATCTAATACATTTTAAACACTTCTTGTTTCAGAGTTATCCGTTCACCCTCATGTGACGTCATGTTCAATAAAAAGATAGTTACCCTCTGACAATCACTCCCATGTACTCACACTCTAAACCAGGGGGTACTCGGTACTTATTTTTAATTCATTTATCTGCTTTTTCCATCTGATGCCATATTAATCTTAATTCTTTTTTTCAGGGCCATCATCAATCACTTTAACCCCAAAATTGAATCCTATGCTGCTGTGAATCACATATCCCAACTGTCGGAGGAGCAGGTAAGCCACAACCTTCCCCAGAGTTGGGGGCTGGGATCGAGCAGTTGTCTTCTCTTTGATAGCAGCGGTATTCTGTGACTGAGCTTCTGGTGGGAGGAGTCAGGCTGCTAAGAGCAATTAGTAAGGGATCTGTTGATAGTACTTTAAATAGAGTGATGGCTTCTGCTTTTGTCCATAGGAGGGGTACATTAATTGTATAGAAGATACGTAGGTGAAAATTTGGTGAATTATTATTTTAGAGTGGGTGATAGGCATTTCTTTTTTTAATCTTAGGCAGAGAGTCATTTTTATTTTTAAAAATGAAAGATGAGAACTTAGAAATGGATAAAACCGACAATTAGAAAAACCCTGAGTTCAGCTTAATTTGATGCTATTTGGCTTGTTAAAATATGAGCCCTCGGGGTGCCTGGGTGGCTCAGTCGGTTAATCGTCTGACTTCGGCCCAGGTCATGATCTCACAGTTCGTGGGTTCGGGCCCCGCATCGGGCTCTGTGCTGACAGCTCAGAACCTGGAGCCTGCTTGGGATTCTGTGTCTCCCTCTCACTCTGCTCTTCCCCCACTCACGCTCTGTCTCTCTCTCCTTCAAAAGTAAACACTAAAAAAAAAAAAAAAATATGAGCCCTCATTGGGGCAGATTTTCCTTAGTAATTGAGTTCTATTTGCCTTGAGCAATTATTTCTGAGCAGGTTTTTCTATGGTATGGACTGAGTTGGAGATGCAGATAGCATTATGCGTTTGTTTTCCTTGAGTCTGGCCTGATTTCCCCTTCTCCCTAAGTGCCTGCACTCGGCTCTGCATTATATAAAAGTACAGATGGGGCTTTAGCATGGCATGGGATTGAACTTAATGTTTCCGAATGAGACTCTTGAGTTCTGCTTTTAAAAGCACCAACTGAGACATCCTGTTTACACAGTCTCCCTTCTCTCCTACTTGATTCCCAGGTTGGAGGGCAAGGGTAGTCATGAATTGAGAGTAAAGGTATAAGTTCCAAACCAATAAAATGTGCTCTCCCTTTTTTGCCAGTTTATCAGTGAAACCCTTCTCTGCATCTTTTGTCGGCAGAGCCAGCCAGCTATGGGGTGAGCATGTGTTCCAGTGTTGCTAAAAGCTATTCAATAGCCCGCTCAGTGAGGCACCATGCAAGCCTTTTCCCTAACAGGCCTCTCAGTATTCCCTGCAGCGGCTCTTTCCTCAGCCAGATGGATAGGACTCTGTTAGTTCTGTTGTTCCCTTTGACATATTTGTTCTCTTTTGTGAGAACAGCTGTGAGAATCCATCCTCTTATTTAAAATGCTTTTGTAAATAGTTTTCATTTTCTTTTTTTCCCCAAGTCCTGTTCTTTGATGCCACTGCTCTCTTTGAGGTACTTCAAGATGCTACCTTTTTCCTGTTGGACCAGTTCAGATCAGTTTCACTATATTATTTTTATGCAAAAGAATTCAACATCTTGAGTTTTGTGTAATAAGAGAAAGGGTGACTTTCCTACCACAGTGAGCTCTGGTTAGTCTAAAAGCTTCAAAAATANAAAAAAAAAAAAAAAAAAAAAAAAAAAAAAAAAAAAAAAAGGAAGACACATTTTCCCTGTCAGCCACGTGCAGTATTCATTCCCCAGCAGCTTGGGAAGGTCAGGCTGAAATCTTTCTACAGCAGTAACAGCCACAGACCAATAATAAAAATCCATTCTGGCGCATGAGGCAATCTGGAAAAGGATGATTAGCAAGCACGTGTCCTCACCCTCCTCCAACTTCTCTCAAAGTTAAATGAAGTGATGAAAGTGCCTCTCAGAAAGAGTCCACAAGCCAGAGATGAGGTGATTTCTGTGGGGAGGGAGAGTACACAGTCCTATTCGAGAATGGAGAAGGGATAGCGCTCTGAAAGATTTACTTAGTGAATAAGTAATTACATGCCTGCTGTTTGCAAGGTGTGGTGCTGGGTAGTGGGGCTCCGCAGTGAATAATCTAAGTGTGGTCTTTGCTCTCTCCGAGTTTTTGTACACTAACCATCTCTCTTAGCAGTCCTTTTCACTTTTGGGATGGGGGAAGGGTGTTGCTATTCTGGGATCCTTTTCAAAACTGCCCTCAAAATAGTTGTTGCTTCTCTTCCCTTGCTGACTTTGAAGGGCTCTAAATGACAGCATTAGGGCGCACTTGGTTTTATTCTTAGCACTATCAGATTAGAAGTATTTGACTGCCTTGTTAATCTCCGACATGTGTTGGAGCACTTCTCCCCCTTCACTTCTGAACATTAATGCTACTATCACTAATGTTAAGTGTGTTCACAGCTTCCCAAAGAGCCAACCATGGGATCCAGTTGGGCCCAGTAGTTGTTAGCAGCAAACTAAGTAGAGAGAAAAAATCAGGAACGTAATCCCCAAGTAGATGCGAAAGCACTCCTTAAAAAAAACAAAAGCCCTGAAGATTATGGATAGGTGTTAACTGGAATTTATAGCACAGACAAGAGAAGGCTCTTTGCTAGATCTGCCTGCCCAGCCTGCCATTTTCTTCTGGCAACATTTGTGAATTTTTGAGTTCTGACAGCACCCAGATACATTCCAGTCTCTGCTTGAGGCATTTCAAAGTGGTGTTTGTAAATTCATGATTGCTTATTGAACAAAGCCTATTCTCTTACACTGGAGTTTCTTTTCAGATTTCCAGAAGGTACATGACATTATTCTGTTACTTCTCATTGCCTTCAAGGAGAGCAAAGCTTTTTAATCAGTCAGTACCCTCAGTGTGACTGAATAGTTGTTCATTATCTAGTGTAATAAACTGCATGCATTTTTATATTTTACACACACGTGTCACGTTTGTCCAAAGTTGACTGTGAAGCTTGTTCATTTTGACTCCTTTTTGTGTGTGTGTGGTAAAATATACATGATATTTACCATTTTAACCATTTTTAAGTGTAGTTCAGTGGCATTAAGTACATTCACATCATTGTGCAGCCATCACCACCATCCACCACCAGAACTTTTTCATTATTGCATACTGAAACCCTATGCCCATTTCCCCTCCCCGCTACCCTTGTAACCACTGTTGTACTTTCTGTCTCCCTCTATGTGTCCTTTTTGGTTTTTTAAAATATTTATTTATTTTTGGGAGAGCACAAACGCGGAAAGAGCAGAGAGAGGGGGACAGGAATCCAAAGTGGATTCTGCACTGACAGGCTGACAGCAGCAAGCCTGATGGGGGGCTCAAACTCACAAACTAAGATATCATGACCTGAGCCAAAGTTAGACACTCAACCGAGTGAGCCACCCAGGTGCCCCATTTCTTTTTTCTTAAAGAGGGTCCATTTTGGGGTGTCTTGCTGGCTCAGTTGTTGGAGTGTGTGACTCTTGATCTTGGAGATTACAGGTTTGAGCCCCATGTGTAGAGATCACTTTAAAAAGTATTTTTTAATTAAGTCTTTAAAGAAAAAGGTCCATCTTTCTTAAAATTCTTAACCAGTCTTTGACACCCCTCCCTCCAGATTTTAAGAATCACTGGTGTAGCTCCTTTAGTAGTAAATACCTCATACGTGCCTTGTCCCTGAAGCCATCAGACCTTTGAAAATGCCCATTGAGGCATTGCTCCTTTTAAGCTATTCACTATTTGTTTTGGTTTACAAATGCTATAACATACTGATTTATATCAGCTCTGATTTCCTAATGGCAAGAGAGGGCTTCACGGTAGAACTTTACGGAAGATTCTCTAGAGCTCTGAATATCTAGAGTACGTAGTCACAATTTAGGATTCAAGTCAAAACCTTCTTTGAGTGCCTGATTCCTTAAGCTTTTAATCACATTCATGACCAATTTTGTGACTTTGAAATGTCCCAAGGGAAGGCAAATAAATGGTTGGCCCATCCTTGCTTTCTTCAGTTCATTCACCTATCAGTATTTTAACATTTAGCACCTGCTCTGTGCTTCAGATTGTACTAGCCATTTGAGGAATAGAGAGGTATGATAAAGGGCCTTTGTTCTCAAAGGATGGAATAAGTTCAAGAGATGGCTTAAGACAGCTTATTGAGGGGCACCTGGGTGGCTCAGTCGGTTAAGCATCCGACTTCGGCTCAGGTCCAGATCTCACAGTCTGTTGGTTCGAGCTCTGTGTCGGGCTCTGTGCTGACAGCTAGCTCAGAGCCTGGAGCCTGTTTCAGATTCTGTCTCCCTCTTTCTCTGCCCCTCCCCCACTCGTTCTCTTTCTCTGTCTCTCAAAATAAAATAAAGACATAAAAAAAAATTAAAAAAAAAAAAAGACAGCTTATCGAGAGCTGACCATACTGGCAGTGGGATCTGTGAGCTCCTGTTAGAGGAAGACCTTTGCAGTTGTGGTGGTCAGGAAAGGCCATATGGAGGAGAGAAGAAATGAGTTGAGCCTTGAAGGAGCAGGGATAGAAAGTGGATCAATGAAGAGGCATAGATTGTAAAATGTACTCAAAGCCAAGACCTGAAAAGGACAGAAAGAAAGGAGAAGAGTCCCAGAGTTTCTGTAAGCCTTGTCCTTGGGTCACAGGATATCCAGAGGCTGGATGACTTAGAAATACAATTCGTCATTTCAGATGTCATCACAGTCCCTGTAACCCACAATGTACTGACTCTCCTCCCTGACCTAATTGTACTGCCTTTGATTCAATTCGTAAGTGTTCATCAAAGGCCTAGTATGAGCCAGCCTCACTGTGAGGCATATGATAAGGCCTAGTGGGCAAACCAGGCTTAAAAAAAAAAAAAAAAAAAGGTAACAAGCACATAACAAAATTTACCATCTTAACCATTTTTAAGCGTACAGTAGTGTTGATGTATGCACATTATTGCACTGTTGATCTCTAGAACTTTTTCATCTTGCAAAGCGAAACCCCTACCCATTGAACAACTTCCTTTCCCCACCTCCTCTTCACCTCCAGCAACCACTATTCTACTTTCTGTTTTTTCGAGTGGGCAAACCTTTCTTGAAGCTGGTGTTCCTTTCATCTAAGTGGTCCAGGAGCCTACGAAAAATTTCTCTACATACAGACTTAGGAATTTTCCAGGAGACTCAGCAAGGTGGCATCCCCATATGTCACAGAACCATAGGACAATGTAACCAGATTCTTAAGTTTTCTACTTTAGGAATTTTATGGAGTTTTACCTCCCATTATCTCTTTAAGTATCCACTCTCACCAGTGCTTTGGATTTTGGATTCAGAGGAGGCGCGTATAATATTGTGTATAGCAAGAGGTATCTTTAAAAGTATTATGACAAAGCAAAGAATATAAGTTATTTGTAGGAATAGATTAAAGTAAATTAGAGAAACAAATGCTTCACATCTAAATGAGTGAAGGTTACATTGGAAGCTAGTATACCTATTAGTATTCTTTCTAAACCTTTTTGATTTTCTCTTGATCCTAAGATAAGAGCCACTACAGATAAATGCTAGGCATTTAGAAATCCTAGTGAAATCTTGGGGCACCTGGGTGGCCCAGTCAGTTCAGCATCCGACTTCGGCTCTCTTCATGATCTCATGGTTCATGGGTTTGAGCCCCGTATCTGGCTCTGTGCTGACAGCTCAGGTTCAGCCTGCTTCAAATTCTGTGTGTCCCTCCTCCTACCCCCCTGCCTGTCCTCCACTCATGCTCTGCCTCTCTCAAAAATAAGTAAGCATTAAAAAAAAATTTGTTTTTAAAGAAATCCTAGTGAAATCTAGCTTTGGTTTCTCAGGAAAGAATCAGATATTAATAAGAAAGCCCTAGTCCATGGGGCAAACATTGTTAGGGGCCTTGGGTGGCACCCATTACTTGAGAACATCTAGGAGGAAGCAGAGAAAGATCTTGGGGGAAATATCCTAAGACCTTCAAGGCTTGTGAGGAAAATGGAACCTGATATTTAGGCTTGAGAGTTGTTGGCCTTATGTGTGCTAGTGAATGTTTAATAACTATTGTTGGGAGAGGGGCTGATTTGTAGTGTTAGGTGTGGATGCTCCCGCCATGGCTACCAGTGAGAAGCCAAGTGGCTGTCACAGTGCTTGAAAATCTGTCAGTTCTCACCGGCCAAGCATGTATGAGCCAACTCTAGCACATTACTAGTTGTTGAAGAGAAGGGGGCTGTAAAGTTGCGAGGCAGGACTTTCTGAGCAGGGAGTGAGTGTAGCTCACTTTCTTCATGAGAGCCACTGATAGAAAGTTCTCTCTGGGGCAGTTAAAATCTCTGAGTATTCCACTCTGAGAGTCCCTGTGATGTTTTTTCAGTGCCTTAACCATCACGTAAAGCAGCCTTGACAGAGACACATGTTGGAGACCTAAGATTTAGGATTCCTAAGATAGCTGTGACTCAGTTTCCTATACTTGGCTTCATGTTTTTCCATAACAGCGTGTAGTTTTGCACTGCCTCTCTGTAACTCTTAGTGATGGTTGCTGTGTGAACTCTTACTCAGTGCAAGCATGGGACACAGCATTGGCTGTCTGAGACCCTGCCTTCCTTGTTGACTTTATTTAGACTCCAGCTGAATGTTGACCTGTTTGGCAGAAAAAAAGCTTGATACGAGTTATTTGTTAACTGGAGTCACTAAAATAGGAAAGACAGAGTCAGAGGAAGAGGGATTTTCTTACAAGCTGCTTAGCCTCAGAAGTCAACTTTATGTTATATAGGGCATCTTAAGGTCCAGATAAGAGGGTAAGCTGATGATGTGCTGCTAGGATGTCCATGGTCTTACTTGGACCAGGAGGTGGGCTTCACTGCCAGAGAAAGGCGAGGGAGTAGCTTGGATCTTAAAAGGACACAAATAGATAACAGGAAAGGAAAAGCTAGTAGTTCTTGAGCTAGGCACTTTTATATAGACTATTTATTTAATTGTTATTATCAACCATTTGGGATAGCTACAGTTATCCTATAGATGAGGATGCTAACGAGGCTAAGTAATTTGCCCATGGTCGTACAGCTGTTGGTGCAAAGCCATAATGTGAGCATAAGGCTGTCTGACACTGAAGTCTGAGCTCCTTCCATTTCATCATGTGTGACAGCTTAGCTCGCCAGCTCTTCTGAAGGAAGGGGCAGGCTGGGGAAGATAACAGGGCTCACTCCCAGGGTTGGGGTGGGGCTGGGAAAAGGCCCTGGTTTGGGAAGAGACCATTCGGTTGAGGAAGGAAAGTACTGAACAGGGGCCTAGAGAGTTTGCCTGCCAGTTGGGCAACAATCTCTGAGTAGAGCCTTCTGGCACAACATGATAACTTTATAAATGAGGAAAGAGTCTCTTTCTTCCATCAAGCATGTCAGCAAAGCTACTATGAGAAATAAATCTTTTCCACGGACCAAAGGAACATGGTGATGTAAAAAAAAACAAGATTTTTTTTTTTTTTGGTACTAGACAGTCATTTATATGGGTCAAAATCTAAAAGATAGCACACACAATTTTAATTGTTTTTAAAGTAGTAGTTCCATTTTGTTAAAACAACAAGAAAACAAAGACTCTCAAAATTAATGTCCCACAGCCAACTAGATGAATGCAGAGGTCACTGGTGAAGAGCTCAGCTTATCTGACATCTCTGCCACTGACAGTATTTTCTCCAATTAAATACGAATTTTGAAATGTGCATTACATGAGCTTCTGGTCTTCCGGAGTCAGGCTTCATCGCCACTGAAGCTTCATTGGCAGCACACAGAGGAATGATATTGGGGCTTGTAGGAATTCCAGTATTTGTCAGCTTTTCCAGAGGTTACAGGAGACAGCAGCCCTTGCTTCGTGTACTCTAAGAAGCATCCTTTGTTCCAGTTATTTAATAAGAGTGTACAAGTAGGACTTCCCTCTTTGGTTTCATCCTTCCTTCCAAATAGATCTTTGGGAGCTTTTATTTCCACTACAACCCTTTCCTCAGGAGGTAGCTCAAAACTCTATAAGGTGTGCTAGAAGCAGCACGGTTTGCCACCGTGGTAACCTCAGAGGCCCAAGCGTCGCCATGCAAACTTACCTGTTGTAAGTTATGGTAAAGGGAAGTGTTTTGGCTGGGTACCATAAGAGTACTTTTTTTTTTTTTAAATGTTTTTAATGTTTTATTTATTTCTGAGAGAGAGACAGCGCAAGCAGGGGAGGGTCAGAGAGAGAGGGAGACACAGAATCTGAAACAGGCTTCAGGCTCTGAGCTGTCAGCACAGAGCCTGACGCGGGGCTTGAACCCACGAACCGTGAGATCATGACCTGAGCCGAAGTCAGATGCTCAACCGACTGAGCCACCCAGGTGCCCCCCATAAGAGTACTTTGACCTTTCACAGTGATACTGCACAAAGGAGGCTGCAGTCTTAAAAACGACCCACTCAGCTAGAAGAGAAACTGTGGATAGCTCACAACTAGGATTTCTGGTGAAGAATTCTGTCTTTTAGGGAGGGATAGGTCCGTGAGTCCTGGCAGGGAGGCATAGACCCCATGTCACATTGCTTGTGAATTGGGAGCAGAGTCGTTGCTTTCTCTCTCCCTCCGTGATATGTTTCCAAAGAAAGAAACCTCAGGTGGGGAAGACAGAGACTCTTGCCTCTTGGGTTGAGCAGGGAGGGGTGGCCTGCCTCTAATAAGCCACAGAGAAGGAGAAGGCCTGATGCAATATTTGTGTGTCATAGATCCCCCACCTTCGTTACCTTGGTTGCCTCTTGGTGTGATTGCATGCCTTGCTTGCGGAGGGAGAGGGCCTGGGCACTGGGCACATTGGATCTGTAATTAGTGCAAATAAAAGCTTTACAAGGGCTGTCTAGGGCTTCGGCCAAGTAAAGTCAGGGCGGTGGGGCAACTGCCCAGGGAAATTAAAGAAAGTCACTGTCACCACTCCTTTAACCAGCTGATGGCCTCTCACTAATCACCTACTGTGAGGTTCATTATCTGATCCACCTTGCTGAAGGGCAGAGCCAGTCTGTCAGATCAATAAATCTAAGGGTAGTGGAAAGCCCTTTGGTAGCAGGCTTGAAAGACATGGACGGACTGGGAGAATTGGCCAACTTATATTGGTTCTGAAATTGAGTTTAATGCTGAAATCTGAGATGAAAATAGAGAATAAACTGTTTGTAAAAAAAAAAAAAAAGAGAAAAACAGGGGGGAAACTTCTGCATGTTATATGCAGGGTGGCTGTATAGAGGAAACAGTTACCTTTTAAAAGACATCATTTTTGGGGCGCCTGGGTGGCTCAGTCGGTTGGGCGTCCGACTTCAACTCAGGTCATCATCTCACGGTTCGTGGGTTCCGAGCCTCGCGTCGGGCTCTGTGCTGACAGCTAGCTCAGAGCCTGGAGCCTGTTTCAGATTCTGTGTCTCCCTCTCTCTCATACCCTCCCCTGCTCACACTGTCTCTATCTCTCCCTCAAAAATAAATTTAAAAAAACCTTAAAAAAAAAGGCATCATTTTTTTAGCCTAAGAGATTTGTTCACCTTTTGGATCCTTGTTTCCAAACAATTATATTGGATGATTGTGCCCTGGAGATATATCCAGGTTATCCTGGACAGAGTCACTATAAGCACACAGTAGGAGAGGTGCTCACTCAATAGAGACTGTGATTTTTGTTACCAGGCTGTTATTTGTTCTAGTTCCTGGGCTGTTAGCTTGTTTTCTTTTTTCAACCACTTTGAGCTCAAGTGTTTTGAAAAACAACCAATCCTCGCCTCTCAAGGAAACTCTCAAGGACCTCCTTTGGTCTAAGAATTCTCTGCTTCTGAGTGTCTTTGGTTAGTGCAGTAAGACAAGGAATATGTGCCCTAGCCTCAAATTCCCCAGATTAATTTTTTTTGGCACAAAAGTATAGAAGTATCTGCTATGTGCCAAGTCAGGGGCTATAAAAAATGCAAAAATCATGCCTGCCTCGAGGATTTCAAATCAGCATCACTGCTTCTTTGTTAGACCTTTGCCTGTGTAGACCTCACTCAGATGATGTATGCAGCATGCTTGCCGCAGCCCCACTTGACCCTTTATAAACCTAAGGACAGGTAAAACCTCCTTGTTCTCCTTGTACCCTAGAGAAATATTGCCTCAGAAATCGAAAATGGTTGGCCAATGACCCTTATTTAGCATGAAGTTTCCACAAGGAGAGTCATGATCATTTCGTATCTTTATCTTTGCCTCAGTTTCATTAAAAAGACAAAATCAGAACCTTTATTAGATTGGTAAAGACAAGAAGGACCCTATAAGCCCCCGAGCTTGGCAGATGATTGAGTTTTTCAGGAGGTCCAGGGAAGTGTAGCCTCTTATAAAAACCTCATGTGGCTAGTGCCCACTTGAAAATTATTCCAGGGGCGTCTGGGTGGCTTAGTCGGTTAAGCCTCCAACTTCGGCTCAGGTCATGATCTCACGTTCGTGGGTTTGAGCCCCGCATTGGGCTCTGTGCTGATAGCTCAGAGCCTGGAGCCTACTTTGGATTCTGTGTCTCCCTCTCTCTCTGCCCCTCCCCCTCTCATGCTCTGTCTCTCTCTGTCTCAAAAATAAATAAAAACATTTAAATAATAAAAAAAAGAAAATTATTCCAGACATGTTGATTGCTACCCAGAGCCTGTCTGCCTGTCTGTCTGTCTATCTCTCTCTCTTTTTTATTTATTTTGTTGGGGGGAAGGGCATGGAGAAGGGGCAGAAAAGAAAGAGAGAGAGAAAATCCCAGGCAAAGTCCATGCTCAGTGCAGAGCCTGACACAGGGCCCCTGAGATCATGACCTGAGCCAAAATTAAGAGTCAGATACTTAACTAACTGAGCCACACAGGTGCCCTTACCCAGAGTCCATTGAATTTGTCAGCAAGGATTTCCAGGAGTGGAGGAGTAGAAGGGAGGAGCACAATGGGGAGAACCCTTAGCATTGTCAAAATACTGAGAACTCCTAACTTAGAGTTAACTTTTCTATCAGTCTGAATCATTCTTGTCCCAACCAAAAATGGAATAGTAAGACCAAAAAAAGACAAGCTTACTGCTGTAGCCATACATCTTTTTTTTAATTAGTTTTTTTTTTTTTTTAGAGAGAGAGCATGCAAGCAGGAGAGAGGAGGAGAAGAGGGAAAGGGATAGAGAGAGAAAGAGAGAGGGAGACTCTTAAGCAGGTTCTACCCTCAGTGTAGAGCCTTGATACAGGGCTCGATCCCACAGCCCTGGGATCACGACCTGAGCTGAAATCAAGAGTTGGACCCTCAACCAACTGAGCCATCCAGGTGCCCCCATCTTTTTTTTTTAAATCTAGTCATGATTTACTAACTTTTTGTAAACTTTATTGAGGTATACTTGACATAAGATATCATGCAAATACATATATCCACTATCCACCCCCACCACATGTAGAACATTTCCATCACCCAAAAAGGTTCCCCTTTACAGTCAGTCTTAACCATGAGTCTGGGCCCCTAAGCAACCACCAATGTCTTTTCTGTGTGCTCTTTTGTGTCTGAGACTCATCTATATTGTGACACTCTTAGGTATTTACCAAAAGAGAAATGAAAATATGCCCACTCAAAGACTTGTACACAAATGTTTGTGGGTGCATTATTCATAACAACTAAAAACTAGAAACAACCTAAATGTCCATCAGCAACTGAATAGATTAAAAAATGTGATACATCCATATAATGGAATATTACTCATCCATAAAACAGAATGAAATACTGATACATGCTGCAATATGGATGACTCTTGAAAACATGCTAAGTGAAAGAAGCCACACACAAAGACCCAAAGGATTCCACTTATTTGAAATGTCGAGAATAGGGGCACCTGGGTGGCTTAGTCGGTTAAGCATCCAACTTTCGCTTAGGTCATGATCGCAGTTCGTGGGTTCGAGCCCCGCGTCGGGCTCTGTGCTGACTGCCAGCTCAGAGCCTGGAGCCTGTTTCAGAGTCTGTGACTCCCTCTCTCTCTGACCCTCCCCTGCTCACGCTGCCTCTCTCTCTCTCTCTCCTAGAAATAAATAAAACATTAAAAAAGTTAAAAAATTAAAAAAAAAACTATCAATCATGATGACAAGTGATGTTGAGCAGTTGTCATTTGCTTATTTGCTATTATATATCTTTTGTGAAGTGTCATTTGCTCATTTAAAAAATCTGTGGGGTACCTGGGTGGCCCAGTTAGTTAAGCGTCAGACTCTTGATTTGGCTCAAGTCGTGATCACACACAGTTAGTGAGATTGAGCCTGCCCCATGTCAGTCTGTGCTCTGACAGCACAGAGTCTGCTTGGGATTCTATCCCTCTCTCTCTGCCCCTCCCCCGCTTGTGCACACACTTTCTTTCTCAAAATAAATAATTAATTAAATTTAAAAATCTGTTCATTTAACGTGTGTGTGTGTTAAGAGTTTTTATGTATTCTGGTTGTAAGTTCTTTGTCATATGTATTTATTGCAAATTTTTTTCCTAGTCTGTGGCTTGCCTTTGCCTCTTCTTAAAGATGTTTTTTTAAAGCCCAGACATTTTAATGAAGATCAATTTTTTTTAAGTTTATTTATTTTGAGAGAGAAAAAGCACAAGCAGGGGAGTGGCAGGGAAAAAGGGAGAAAGAGAATCCCAAGCACTGGGATCCACACTATAAGCACAGAGCCCAATGTGGGGCTTGAACACACCAACTGTGAGATCATGACCTGAGCCAAAATCAAGAGCTGGATGCTTAACTTACTGAGCCACCCAGCCTCCCCTAATGAAGACTAATTTTAATTTAATTCAACATTCATGAAGATAAATGTATTAATCTTTTTGTAATGGTTTGTGCTTTTGTGTTTTATTTAGTGAATCTTTGCCTACTCCTAATTGTGAAATTTTTTATCTATATTTTCCTCTGTAAATTTTATAGTTCTAGCTTTCACATTTAGTTCTATGATCCATTTCACATTAATTTTTTTAAGTAATCTCTATGTCTAATGTGGAACTCAAACTCAAGACCCNTTTTTTTTTTTTTACATTAAATCTTTTGTGTGGTATATGATAAGAGGAAATGTTCATTCTGACCCCTATCTCACATATCCAGTTGTTCTAGTGTTGTTGAAAAGACTGTTCTTTATCCTGTTGAAGTGCCTTGGCACATTTGTGAAAAATCAATTGACTATATATACGTGGGTTCTGTTCCTTTGGTCTCTATGTCTATATTTAAGCCCTATATTATTTAGATTATTGCAAGTCTGTAGTAAATCTTAAGTCAGGTAATGTTAGCCCTTTAATTTTGTTCGTCTTAAAACTTGTTTTGTGGGACGCGTGGGTGGCTCAGTCGGTTAACTGTCTGACTTCAGCTCATGATCTTACACTTTATGGGTTCAAGCCCCACATCGGGCTCTGTGCTGACAGCTAGCTCAGAGCCTGGAGCCTGTTTCACATTCTGTATTTCCCTGCTAAGATTTTGATTGGAATTGCATTGACTCTAGATGAACTTGGGAGAATCGAACTTTCAATAATATTGTTTTCCAATCCATGAACATAATATATCCCTCCATTTATTGAGATCTTTTAAATTTTCTCATCAATTTTTTTTTAGTTTTTTTAGCATACCCTTTGTACCTATTTTATTCAGTCTATCCCCAATTATTTAGTTTCTTATGTTATATGAATTGTATTTTTATTTTGATTTCCAATGTTTTTATAGTGTGTAGAAATAGAATACTTTTATATTGACCTTTTTACCTGAAGCTTTGGTAGACTCATCTATTCTTTTTTTAGAATCTTTAGAATTTTTTGTGCTTACAGTCATATATACTGATAAATTCAGTTTTATTTCTTTCAACTCTGTATGTCTTTGATTGCTTTTTCTTTCCTTATTGCAGTGGGTAGGACTTTCAGTAAAAAACCGAAGTGGTAAGAGTAGACATCTCTTTCAGGTTTTCAAGAGAAAGCAATTGGTCTTTCCTCATTAAATAATATGTTAGCCGTCAGTTTTCATAGAATCCCTTTATTAAGTTGAGGAAGTTTCCTTGTATTCTGAGTTTACTGAGAATTTTTTTTTTTATCATGAATGGATATTGAATTTTGCTTTTTCTGCATATATTGAGATGATTATAAGGATTTACTCTGTCTTTTTTAAGTTTGGGTTTTTAAAAAAGTAATCTCTAAACTCAATCTGTGACTTGGACTTTAACCCTAAGATCAAGAGTTGCATTGCTCTACCTGAGCCAGCCAGGATTTTCTCTTTATTCTGATATAGAATTACAGTGATTGATTTTTAATATTAACTTAACCTTACATTTCTGGAGTAAACCCCTCTTGATCATGATGATATATTACTTATTATTTTATACATCGCAGAATTTAAGTTGCTAATATTTTGTAGATTATTTTTGCATCAGGATGTTAGTTACATTGTTTTCTTGTGATGTCTTTGTCTGGTTTTGGTATTACAGTAATGCTACCTATAAAATAAGTTGGGGTGTAGCAGGATTCTCACACAGAGAGTCCTGACACTGAAGATTTCCTTTCCAGGAAGTAACTTTATTCCTGCCGGCACTGCACAGTTGGATTTGTACCCAAAGAACTGATCCCCAAACTCCATGTGGCGTAGTTTTTATGTATTTTTTGTTTTTTTGTCTCCCATATATGCTAACATACAAACATGTAGTCTGATTAAGTGGTCACCTGTTACAAGGTGGTGAGGGATGTCACATACACATATAACCAGGTTGCCTTGAGGTTTTGTTTTTTTTTTCTTTTTTCTTAGACCCTACCACAGGGGCATATTCCTTTCTCTATTTTTATTTTATTTTATTTTTTTCCTTTCTCCATTTTCAAAAAGTTTGTGGTAAAAAAAAAAGTTTATGTAGCATTGGTATTATTTCTTGCTCAATTGATTAATAGAATTAACCAGTGAGGGCATCTGGGTCTAGAGTTACCCTTGTGGGAAGAATCTTTTTTTTTTTTTTTTAATTTAAAAAAATGTTTTTTAATGTTTATTCATTTTTTGAGAGAAAGACAGAGTGTGAGTCAGGGAGGGGCAGAGAGAAAGGGAGACACAGAATCTGAGGCAGACTTCAGGCTCAAGCTGACAGCATAGAGCCCACTGTGGGACTTGAACTCACGAACCATGAGATCAACCTGAGCTGAAGTTGGACGCTTAACTGACTGAGCCACCCAAGCGCCCCAAGAATTTTTTTGTTAAGTTTATTTATTTATTTTGAGAGAGAGAGAGCAGGGGAGGGGCAGAGAGAGAAGGGGAGAGAGAGAGAATCCCAAGCAGGCTCCACATTGTCAGCACAGAGCCTGATGTGGAGCTCCATCCCATGAACCAAAAGACCATGACATGAGCCAAACTCATGAGTTGGATGCTCAACTGACTGATCCAGCCTGTGAGAAGAATTTTTTACCTAACATTTTATAATGAAAAACTTGCCACATACAGTAAAGATAAAAAATTATATAGCAAATACTGGTAAAAACCACCTAGATTCTATTATTTACACTTTACTATATTTTATCACATAACTGATCCATAGACTGGGTCTCCATCAACCTATTTAATTTTTTTATATATTTCAAAGTAAAACTGTATATATTGGTATACTTCTGTGGGAAGCATTTTAATTACTAGTTGTTTTTTTAATAGCCTTAGGAATAGTCAGGTTTTCTACTTGTTCTTGAGACAGTTTTAGTAATTTATGTCTTCAAGAAGTTATTCAGTAATTTGGGTTGTTAAATTTATTGGTATAATTTATCCACATATACCCTTTATTCTTTTTTTTTTTTTTAATTTATTTTTAAGAGAGAAGGTGAGAGGATGTGAGTGGAGAAGGAGCAGAGAGAGGGAGACAGAATCCCAAGCAGGCTCCATGCTGTCAGTGCAGAGCCCAATGCGGGGCTCAAATTCCCGAACCATGAGATCATGACCAAAGCCAGGATCGAGATCCATGCTTAACCAGCTGAGCCACCCAGGCGCCCCTATCCTGCTTTNTTTATTTATTTCTAGGAGAGAGAGAGAGAGAGAGAGACAGCGTGAGCAGGGGAGGGTCAGAGAGAGAGGGAGACACAGACTCCGAAATAGGCTCCAGGCTCTGAGCTGGCAGTCAGCACAGAGCCCGATGCGGAGCTCTAACCCACCAACCGCGAGATCATGACCTAAGCGAAAAGTCGGACGCTTAACCGATTAAGCCACCCAGGCGCCCCATATCCTGCTTTCTTTCAAATGCCTGTAAGATTTATCATACATGATGAGTAATGTGTATGTTCCTCTCTCATTCCTGACCAGCCCGGCTATAGGTTTATCAATTTTATTAATCTTCCCAGAAAATTAGTTTTCAGTTTTGTTCATTTTAATGTTGTTTTTGTGTTTTCTGTTTCATTGATTTATATGATTATCTTTGTTATTTCCTTCTATTCGCTTTGGTTTAATTTGCTCTTTTCTGATTTCTTAAGGTAGAAACTTAGATCACTAATTCTGGTTTTCTTTTTTTATTTATTTATTTTGGGAAACACAGAGACAGTGGGGCGGGGGGAGGACGCAGAGAGAGGGAGAATCCCCTGAAGCCTCCTCACTGACAATGCAGAGACCCTGCGAGGCTTGCACTCCTGAAACTGAGATCGTGACCTGAGCTGAAACCAACAGTCAGATAGTTAACCGACTGAGCCACCCAGGTGCCCCTCTTATTTTCTTTTTTTGTCTTTTTTTTTAATGTTTTTAATTTATTTTTGAGAGAGAGAGACAGTGTGAGCAGGGGAGGGTCAGAGAGAGAGAGAGACAGAATCTGAACCAGGCTCCAGGCTCTGAGCTAACTGTCAGCACAGAGCCTGACACGGGGCTCGAACCCACAAACTGTGAGATCATGACCTGAGCCGAAGTTGGATGCTTAACCAACGGAGCCACCCAGGCGCCCCTCTTATTTTCTAATATAAAAATTTAGTGCTATAAGTTCCCCCTGTGTTAGCAACATCCTACAAATTTTGCCATGTTGTGTTTTCATTTTCATTCACTTCATAGTCTTTTCTCATTTATTTAGTGATATTTAGAAATGTGTTGTTTTTTTCCCATTATTTGGGGATTTTTTTTTAAATGTTCATTTATTTTTGAAAAAGAGAACACAAGAGCCAGGGAGAGGCAGAGAGAGAGGGAGACAGAGGATCCAAAATGGGTTCTGCACTGACAGCAAGGAGTCTGATGTGGGGCTTGAACTCACAAACTGTGAGATTATAACCTGAACCAAAGTCAGACACTTAACCAATTGAGCCACCCAGGCACCCCTATTTGGGGATTTTTTTAAATGTTTGTTTATTTATATATTTTTAAAATTTTTAATGTTTTACTTTATATTTGAGAGAGAGAGAGAGACAGAACACGAGCAGGGGAGGGATAGAGTGACAGAGACAGAATCTGAAGCAGGCTCCAATGAGGGTCAGTAGAGAGCCCAACACAGGGCTCGAACTCAAAAGCAGTGAGATCATGACCGGAGCCCAAGGCAGATACTCAACCTACTGAGCCATCCAGGTGTCCCAGTGTTTATTTTTTGAGAGAGAGAGAGTCAGAGAGAGAGCAAGTGGGGTAGAGGCAGAGGAAAAGGGGAACAGAGGATCCAAAATGGGTTCTGCGCTGACAGCAGAGAGCCCAATGAGGGACTCAAACTTGCAAACTGCGAGATCATGACCTGAGCCAAAGTCAGACGCTTCACCGACTGAACCACCCAGGTGTCTCTGGGGATTTTTTTTTTTAATTTGTTATTTTGAGAGAGAAAGAGAGAGTGCACACGAGTAGGGAAAGGGCAGAGAGAGAGAGAGAGAGGATCTCAAGTGGGCTCCATGCTCAGCCAAGAGCCCGATTTGGTGCTCATCTCACAGCCTTGAGATCACAACCTGAATCATACCAAGAGTCGTCCCTTAACTGGCTGAACCACCCAGGTGCCCCTTGGGGATTTTCCAGATAAATTTCTGTTATAAATTTCTTTTTTTAATACAATTTTTTAATGTTTATTATTTTTGAAAGAGAGAAAGAGACAGAGTGTGAGCAGGGGAGGGACAGAGAGAGGGGGAGACATAGAATCTGAAGCAGCCTCCAGCCTTTGAGCTGTCAGCACAGAGCCAGATGCAGGGCTTGGACTCACTGATTGCGAGATCGTGACCTGAGCCGAAGTCAGTTGTTCAACCCACTGAGCCACCCAGGAGCCCCTCTGTTATTAATTTCTTATTTAATTCTTTGGTAGACTGAAAATATACTCCATGTAATTGATTTCAGTTCTTCCAAATTTGTTGATATTTGTTTTATGGTCTAGTGTATGGTCTGTCCTGTTGAATGTTCCTGTGTGCATTTTTTTTTTTTTTTTTTGAGAGGGAGAGTATGCACATGTCGGAGGCAGAGAGGGTGGGAGGGAGAGGGAGAGAGAGAGAGAGGGAGGGAGAGGGAGAGGGAGAGAATCTTACGCAGGCTCTGTGTTCAGCACAGAGCCAAACTTGGAGCTTGATCTCACAACCCTGGAATCATAACTTCAGCCCAAATCAAGAGTTAGGTGCTCAACTGACTGAGCCACCCAGGCTTCCCAATTCTGTGTACATTTTAAGAGAATGTATACTCTGCTATTGTTGAATAGAATTTTCTATGAATGACTTTAGGTCAGTTTGATTGGTAATGTTTAAATCTTCTGTCCTCACTGATTTTCAGTCTAATTGTTTTATCAGTTATGAGAAGTATTAAAACTTACAGCTGTAATAGTAGACTTTCTTATTTCTTCCTTTAGTTCTGTCAGTTATGCTTCCTCCAGATGTTTTCTCTTATTAGGTGTACACACACACACACACACACACACACACACGTGTATATATATATATATATATAATTGCCTTTGTAATGAACTGACCCCTTTATCATTACAAAATTTCTTTCTTTACTCCTGATACTATTCCTTGTTTTTTTGTTTTATTTATTTCTAGGAGAGAGAGAGAGAGACAGCGTGAGCAGGGGAGGGTCAGAGAGAGAGGGAGTCACAGACTCTGAAACAGGCTCCAGGCTCTGAGCTGGCAGTCAGCACAGAGCCCGACGCGGGGCTCGAACCCATGAACTGCGAGATCATGACCTAAGCGAAAGTCGGAAGCTTAGCCGACTAAGCCACCCAGGCGCCCCGATACTATTCCTTGTTTTGAGCTCTCCTTTTTCAGATGTTAATGTAGCAATTCTACTTTAATCAGTGTCTTCAGAAGCATATTTTTCTCCATCTTTTCACTTTCAACCTATCTGTGTCTTTACATGAATTTATTTTAAGTTTATTTACTTATTTTGAGAGAGAGAGAGAGGGAGAAAGAGAGAGAGAGAATCTCAACCAGCCTCCGAACTGAGGATATGAACTAATGTGGAACTTGAACTCGTGGAACCCCGAGATCATGACCTGAGCTGAATTTAGGTGAATTTCTTTTATTTACTTATTTTTTAATATTTTTATTTTTAAATTTTTTTAATTTTTTAATTTAAAAATATTTTTTATAGTTTATTTATTTTTGAGACAGAGACAGAACATGAGCAGGGGAGGGGCAGAGAGAGAGGGAGACAGAATCTGAAGTAGGTTCCAGGTTCTGAGCTGTCAGCACAGAGGCCAACATGGGACTTGAACTCACGAACTGTGAGATCATGACCTGAGCCGAAGTTGGACGCTTAACCGACTGAGCCACCCAGGCGCCCCTTATTTTTTAATATTTTATAAAAGTTTATTTTTGAGAGAGAGAGAGTGAGCAGCAGAGGGGCAGAGAGAGAGGGAGACAGAATCTGAAGTAGGTTCCAGGTTCTGAGCTGTCAGCACAGAGGCCAACATGGGACTTGAACTCACGAACTGTGAGATCATGACCTGAGCTGAAGTCGGATGCTTACCTGCCTGAGCCACCCAGGTGCCCCTAGGTGAATTTCTTTTAGACAGCCTATAGTTGGGTCTTAATTTTATGTCCAATCTGACAATCTCTGTCTTTTCATTGAAATGTTACATTTAATTTATTTGTCAGTATAGCTTAGTTAAAATCTGCTGTCTTGCTTTTTTTTTCTTTTTCTCTCACCTGTTCTTTATTCATTATTTTCTTTTCTGCCTTTTTTTAAATTAACTAGGTCTATTTTAGTATTACATTTTATGTCCACTCTTGACTTTTTTAGCTGTAACTCTTCATTTTATTTTTTAGTGGTTGCTCTTTAACCTATCACAATATACCTTCAAAATAATACCTATGACTCCATGTAACATGTAATAACTTTGCAATCATATATTTCCATTTGTCCCCTCCTTTCCTTTGTATTAGTGTTGTCATACATTATTCTTCTAGGTTTTATACATTTCATAATGCATTGCTATTATTATTATTTGTATTTGAACAGGAGAAAACCAAGTTTAATAGTGGACATAAGTATATGGGGGAGCCCACACAGACATGGAAATTCCCCCATTACTATTTTTTTTTGCTTTAAAGAGTCAATTATCTTTTTCTTCATTTTTAAATGTATGTAGAAGTATTTTATGTTTATCAATGTATTTACCATTCCTTCATTCCTATTTATAGATCCAGATAACATAGTTTTCCTTCTACCAAAAGGACTTCTTTTAACAACTCTTGTAGTGCAGGACTGTTGGCAATACATTCTCTCAGATTGTTTGCTTGAAAAGATCTTTATTTCACCCTCTTTTCTGAAGGATGTGTTTGTTGGATATAGAATTCTAGGTTAACAGTGGCTTCTTGGGGGGCACAGAGAGCATTTTATTATTTTCTGGTTTCTTTAGTTTCTGACAAAAAAAATATATACAGAAGGAAAAAAAGAAGAATTCACAATCTATTTTTCTCCCTCTGCCTGCTTTTAATATTCTCTAATACTAATTTTCAGCAATTTTATTATGGTGTGCATTATATCTTCCATTTTGCTCCTTATTGTGTTCACGGATGTTTTAAAATAACTTGAACATATTTATAATAGCTCTTTAAATGACCTTGCTTTCAATTTCAGTATCTCATTTCTGGGTCTGTTTCTTTTGGCTATGAGTCACATTTTCCTGTTTTTTACATTTCAGGTGATTTTTTATTGGGTACTAGGCATTGTGAATGTTATGCAGTTCAGTGCTAGATTTTGTTGTCTTTATTAAACAGTGTTGGACTTTGTTCGGGAAGAAAGATAAATTCTTTCTGGAACAGCATGGTCCATTTGAAACTTCCTTGATTTTGTCATGATCTCCACCTCCTCCCCTCCCCCAGTGTTAGTTATTGAGATACAGTTGCCATACACTCCTTATAAGTGTAAGGTGTAGAGCATAATGGCATGACTTGCATATATTATGAAATGATTACCACAGTAAGTTTAGTGAAGATCCATCTCATATAGGTACCCAAGAAAGGGCAAAAATGTTTTTTTTTTTCCTTGTGATGAGAATTCTTAGGATTCACTCTTAACAACTTTCAAATATGCCGTGTAGCCATGTCACCTGTATTCACCGGTACTTATTTATTTTCTAACTGCAAGTTTGTACCTTTTGACCAAATTCATACATGAAACTTCTTTATAATCTTTGTTTGAATAGGTTCAGAGTAGCCTTTACTCTAGGGCTAGTTTAGTTCTAGTACTGAGGGGTGACTGCTCTGGGGTCTCCCTCAATGCCCGGGGTATTCCCCAGGTGCTTTTTGTTCTGGTCGGTCAAAATTCAAACACCTCTCAGCCGTGTGAGCCTACAGATTCTCCAACTTTTTTGGTCTGATCTGATTGAGTTTTGCCCTATACATGCAATCCTTAGTATCAGCAACACAGTGGGAACACTATGCAAATTTCTGAAGCTCTTTTCTTTCTCACTGCCTCCTCCCATAGTCTGCCTACAAGTTCTAGTCGCCTCAGCCTCCTGAAATCCCGTGTGACTCTGTAGCCCAGCAAGACCTTCATGCTCACCTCAATCTCTCCAGATACCTGTCCTACACTCCCCATTGTCCAGTGTCTGAAGAAAGTTCTATCTTTCACAGTTCTCAGTTACTCCATCGTGACTGAGAGTGGAAGTCCTGAACTACTTTTAAAAATTACAGTATACCCGGAGTTACTCACATGATTTTGTTAAATTTCCCTCACTTTTTGGAGAACCTTCCCTTGCATTAACTGTTCATATATATTGTCCCATTTTACCTCATTCTCTTCCTTCCTCTTCTCTCGGTCACTAGAGGGGAGAGTCTTGAATAGATATTGGAAACAATATATATAGTAAGCATTTAATATTTTTTATATAATCCATTAAAAGGTATCTCTTCCCTTACCTCATTTTCCCCTTCTATTCTTGGGCCCAGATGCCAGCCTTACACTGATCATTTACACAGGCTCACCCTCAAATCTCTGAAAACAGCATGGAGAATTGAAGCATGAAGCTCTTATGTAGCTGGTATTTTGTCCTTTTAACCATGTGCTTGATCACTCTGTTCCTTTCAGGCCATGTCTAGATGGACAAGCTTTGCCTTATATAAGAGAAGGTTAAGCAGACAGTGTCTGAAGGAAGTAAACCCTGTCTTCTCTGGGTACTAGTTAGTCTTGGAGTCCCTGAACCTATTTGTTTCTTCTCATCTTCTGAGATGCAAATCTGTTAGTTACTGTATGCAAAGAAGTGCTGAAAATAACTCACCAAGACTTTGAACCTGGCTCTTCAAAGATCGCAGTGTGTATCTATCTGCCTAGATTGTTTTCGACAGTTATCTAATGAGTACCCTGCACAGTTGAGATGAATTTGGGTAGTTGAAATTCATTGCTAAATTGAACACACCTCGAAAGGACATTTTAGAATGGCTCAAACCTGATTTTTGAGAAATTAAAACTGTAGATTGTGTGTTTGGGAAGTAAAGTGACTTTCTTTCCTACCCTTTTAACCTTTTGCCCATCTTTTGTGCAGGACTTATTTTCTCAGCATCAGGGCTGAACCTGAGCAGTCTGTTCCTCATGCGATAGGACCTGACGGTGCCTAAGCTGTCGGTGCCTGTCACACAGCTGTCAGAACTAATGGCCCTCTCTGTGGCTATTGTCTCAGGGTCCCTGCTAAATTGGTGGACAGTTTTGTACGTAGAATTAACTGATGCAGTGAATGTAAAGTGGAGGAAGTGGTGGACAAAATAGAAGAGATCTTGGATTTCCTATTTTCCCTGTTTTAAAAGGTGTGACATTGTTTCAGCCGGGCCACTCATTCCTTGGTCATTTTCGCAGCTGATTCCAAATCACACTTAGCACCGCTGGCTCCATCCTGTATGCAGTATGCCTGTGGGTGTGTCCTCCTGCTGTGGTTTATCTTGAGTCCCCATTTTGCTTATTAGCCCCTTAAAGGCAGGACTTGGCTATGAGGGCTTTAGAAGCCTATCCAAATACTGGGAAGAGCGCTGGGTGTACTGTGATGGCCTGACTCTAATCTTATTGTGTGACCTTGAGAAATTCCTTTCCTTTTTGGTTGGGCCTGAGTGTTACTAAATTAGTCCACAAGCATGTTGAATGTTTACTGTTTCTTAGGACTCTGTTAGGCATTGTGGAGAGTCTATAATGTAACCGTGGGTCTCTTCCTCCAGGGTGCTAAGAATTTTGCTGTGACAGTTTCTGTAAAGAAATCAGTGGTGGTAGTAGCATGTTTGTTTTTCCAGGAAAGGGCCTGCCACTCTACCTTTCTACACCTACTAATGCATGAACTCTAAAGTAGTGTGTTCTTTCCACCATAGGAAATCCCTCTTTGAGGAGCCTGTAGAAGACATATTTGTTCCAGAAAGTGAGGGAGGAAAGAATTTGCTAACTTATGGCAGGACTTGGAATTTCAGGTTCTAAAAACAGTTATTTGTGGAGTTATATTAAAATGAAAGAGAATTAAGGTGGCTCAGTCGGTTAAGTGTCTGACTTTGGCTCAGGTCATGATCTCACAGTTCGTGGGTTCGAGCCCTACGTCGGGCTCTGTGCTGACAGCTAGTTCAGAGCCTGGAGCCTGTTTTAGATTCTGTACCTCCCTCTCTCTCTGACCCTCCCCTGCTCACACTGTCTCTCTTTCTTTCTCTCAGAAATAAATAAAACATTTAAAAATTTAAATTATAAAAAAACAAGTAAATAAAATGAAAGAGAATAATGATAATAATGAAGCATTCTCTGTGTATCAAGTAGTATGCTTGGACTTTATATCTATTGCCTTATTTAATCTGCATAACCAGCTCTCTCTAACGAACATTATTATAATCTCCATTTTACAGATGAGGAAACTGAGGTTCACCCAGCTCTACCCTCCTAATAAGTGGTGGACCTAGGAGGAGTCCAGGCAGGCTGACTCTAGAGCCATACTCTTTTAAAAAAAAAATTTTTTTTTTTATGTTTTATTTATTTCTAGGAGAGAGAGAGACAGACAGACAGCGTGAGCAGGGGAGGGTCAGAGAGAGAGGGAGTCACAGACTGAAACAGGCTCCAGGCTCCCAGCTGGCAGTCAGCACAGAGCCCGACGCAGGGCTCGAACCCACGAACCGCGAGATCATGACCTAAGCAAAAGTCGGACGCTTAACTGACTAAGCCACCCAGATGCCCCTAGAGCCATACTCTTTTAAATTAATATACAGTGTTTTGTTAGTTTCAGGTGTATGATATAGTGATCCAACGATTCCATACATTACTCAGTGCTTATCAAGATCAGCGCATTTTTTGGGACTCCTGGGTGGCTCAGTCAGTTAAGCGTCTGACTTCAGCTTAAGCCTGTGGGGCTCACGGTTTGTGCATTTGAGCCCCACGTCAGGCTCTGTGCTGACAGCTCAGAGCCTGAAGCCTGCTTTGGATTCTGTGTCTCCCTCTCTCTCTCTGCTCCTCCCCTGCTCATGCTCTGGCTCGCTCTCTCTCTCTCAAAAATAAATAAACATTTAAGAATAATAACAATAAATAAAAAATAGAAAGATAAGTGCACTTTTTAATATCCTGCATCTATTTCACCCAACCGCCACCTCCCTTCTGGTAACCACTAGTTTGTTCTTTCTAGTTAAGAGTCTGTTTTTTGATTTGTCTCTCTTTTTTTTCCCCTTTGTTTTTTGTTTTGTTTCTTAAATTCCACATATGTGTGAAATAGAGCCATACATTCTAACTATGTTATTTTGAAAATTATTAGCTCTTCATTGAAACTCTTCTTCAGGGTCTAAGCACAACTAGATCCAGTAGTGACCCAGCAAGGTCTTTACTTGGAGAACATCTTTGCAGTGCTTCTTGTTTAGCTAGTCTTGAATTTGGAAGACTAAATGCAGATTGTGGAGGAGGAAGAATTGTCTTTTTGCTTCTTTATCATCAGAATTCCACTTCCATGCAGTCCAGCACGGAGCAGAGCACCACTTAACTGTGAGAGTGCCACTGCCAACTGTCCTTAACACCGGTGAAACTGTAAGGTTAGGGCCAGGCCTTTATTGCTTCTGGGAGAAGAGAGGGTTATCCCTCATTAGGAGACATGTCACCAGTACTGGGAAAGGTACGGTTTGGGGAAAGTAGAGGAAAGATAAGAGGCTAGATTACGTCCTTCCGGCAAAAAATGAAGGATCTGACCTCCAATTTCTCTTCAGAGCTCTTTCCAAATTTTACAGAGCATTTCAGCCCTACAACAAATTCAGAAAAGGGAGCTAGGCAATGACTTGAGTCAGTCATTCTCATTTTTAGGGGAAAGGATATCTTCCTTTGAGTTTGAGGAAATGTACTGGGTAAAAGGGAAAAGGTTTCAGCCTGGGTGGCTGAGAAGTACCGTGTTTGACTTCCATTGTTCGACTTCCATTGTTCTTTCATGGACAATGAGAGGGAGGGCTTAGTCGCATCTGTCATAAAAATTGCCTGCAGGGGGGCCTGGGCGCTCAGTTAGTTAAGTGCCCTACTCNCCACGAACCGCGAGATCATGACCTAAGCGAAAGTCGGACGCTCAACCGACTAAGCCACCCAGGCGCCCCTAAGTGCCCTACTCTTGATTTCAGCTCACAGTTGGTCATGGAATCCAGCCCCCCTTCCCCCACCCTGTCAGGTTCAGTGCTGAGCGTGGAGCTTGCTTGAGATTCTCTCTCTGTCCCTCCCCTGCTAGTGTGAGCACATGCGTGTGTGTTCTGCCTCCCTCCCTCCCTTCCTCTCTCTCTCAAAAAAAAAAAAAATGTCCACAGCTACTTGACCATTTCTCTCCCCTCTAGCAGCCCATTTCCCACTGTCTGTTGTTGGAGACCTACTCTGCTCAGCACTGTTTCTTTAAAGATAAGACATTACACTAGAGCAGTGAACAGTTTAGAGCGGTGGGATGGAGAGCAAACCTTTTCATTCAGACCTTCTTGGTTCTCTGAGTACCAGGGTAGGTTTGTCCCAAGTCTAGAGCCATTGTGAGGGATGAACTTCATTTCCCAACAACTTGCTGTTCCTTCATTTTTTCTCCACCATCAGCTTGTATAATAAGCAGTATCCGGTCAACTGCTTCTAACTGATGGGAGGGAGAAGCAAAGGCAATATGCAGGCTTATGGCTGGGGATGCTCACCTTTGTGGCTTCAGAGCTTGATCTCTCCAGCTGTCTTTTCTTGCTTTGTGGGGGAAGAAAATGGAGCCAAAAAAATCATATTCTCTAACTAGTGAATAAACGTCTGAAATAGAGGAAATGGCCAGAGTCCATTGGGAGAGATAGATGGAGATTATCATGAAAATCCTCTAAAAAGCCTTTATCATCTTTCCTCCTTATAACTACTCTATCTGTTTCAAATCATCCAGAGATTAATTTTTCTATGAGTAGGGGGTTTGGCAGGGTTAAAACACAAGGTATGGAAGTGGGAACAGAGTGGCTACAGTCTCTTTTAGAGAATGGAAGATTGGCCTTGAGGTATGAGCATTCATTGTAGAATGTATTCTGGGATGCCTGGCTGGCTCAGTCAGTGGAGTCTGCAACTTGTGACCCTGAGATCAAGATTTCTTGATCTCGGAATCACGAGTTCAACCCCCCACGCTGGACACAGAGTTTACTTTTTTAAAAAAGAAAAAGGTCACGTGGTAGAAGGCATTCATTTCCAGCCACCCCAAGCCTGGAGACCACCTGATGGCTGCTGCCAAAGAAGCCCAATTGAGAGGCACCTGGATGGTCCAACTCTTGGTTTTGGCTCAGGTCATGATCTCAGGGTTTGTGAATTCAAGCCCCACATTGGGCTCTACTCTGTCAGCTTGGGATTCTCTCTCTCTCTCTCTCTCTCTCTCTCTCTCTCTCTCTCTCTCTCTCTCTCTCTCCTTCCCCTGCTTACACAATGCTCTCTCTTTCTCTCTCTCAAAATAAATAAACTTTACAAAAAATAATAAAGAAGTCCAGTTGAAGATTAAAGACCTTTGTATTTCAAGCTTCTCAATGAAACTTTAATACTAAGTAATTAAAATAGCAACCGAAACTAGACTTTGCTGATAATGAGTTTGGAGGGGTCTGTAAGGTTCGGGTGGTGGTTGATACCGATGACAGCAGGGCTGAGCAGAATCTTCCACTTCTAGTGGTGGAAATTGACAAGCCTGGAGCCCTGAGGGACCTGCTAATAATGAAAACTTAAACGTCAAGCCAGGCTTTCACCGGGTTACAGCTCTCCACAGTTTGTGCTTCCCACTTCTTAGGAGTGAGTTTGAATTCCTTGAATGTCCTCTGAAAGATTAAGTTTAGCCTGTAAACTAAGGAATGTGCCTCAGGTTAAACTAGCCTGCCAATACAGGAAGAGCACTGGATTGGGAGTCAGAAAATTCTGTTGTCTAATCCCTGCTTTGTGTTTTTGGATAACTTACAATCTTTCTCGACATCTGTTTCTTCATCTGTGAAATGAGGGCCATGGATTAGGTAGGTGATTTCAAAGGTTTCTTCCAGAACTGTTATTTCTATGGTCTGTCACCATGGTAACATTGGCAAAAGGAGGTAAGGTTGCCTTCCATACCACTGTTCTTATATATTAATGATGATGCCAGACCTCCCATCTGCTCTTCAGCCACCAGATTCATCTTTTTTAAATATATCAAGTATTTTCCTTTTTTTTAAGTTTATTTATTTTGAGAGCAAGAGAGAGAGAGCACACATACATGAGAGTGCAAACAGTAGAGAGGCAGAGGCGGAGGGAGAGAGAATCCCAAGCAGGCTGTGTGTTGTGGGTGCAGAGTGGAGCTCGATCCTACTAACCATGAAATCATGACCTGAGCTGAGATTGAGAGTGAGGCACTTAACTGAATGAGCCACCCAGGCACCCCTGCACCAAGTATTTTCTATTTCCAGTTCTTGTTTTGTTTTAGTCTCAATAACCTTCATTCATTGGCACCTTCTGTTGGTGAGATCTTATCATTTATATTTTATGTTTTTTATTTTATATATTATCTCTAATCTTCATATTATTCTAAGAAAATGGTATGATGATGACTGTTTGAAGATGAAGAAACTAAAGCTTCGGTCAAGGTCCTCTAACTATTAAATGATGATGCCAAGATTTGATTCCAGGTTTCTGTAATTCTGTAGCCTCTTTCTTCAGAAAAACAAAAAATAAACAAAAACTTTTTTTTTAGTTTATTTTGAGAGAGAAAGCGAGAGAGAGCATGGGAGGGACAGAGAGAGAGAGGGAGAGAGAATCCCAAGCTGGCTCCACACTGTCAGAGCAGAGACCTGTGCAGGGCTGGAACTCAGCAAACCATGAGATCATGACCTGAGCCAAAATTGAGCATCGGATTCTTAACTGAGCCACCCAGGCGCCCCTCTGTAGCCTCTTTGTATTACATCCCACTGCAATCTTGATAGGTTCCATGTTTATTTCCTATTCTGTAAAATGTCTCTAAGTATCTCTATGGGCATCTTGTGGTTTCATCCTCATTTGGCAGCCTGGTTCTAGGAAGGCCTGCATGTTGCCCTGGCTGGGACCAGGCTGGTGGCAGCCTTACATACTCTCCCCAAATAGGTTATGCTGTAGATGTCAGTTCAGATTAAGAAGGCAGTGAATACAAGTTTGCTGTCAGGTCACATCCTATTACTTAGTTGTCTGCTAATTCTCATTCTGGGAATGCAATCCATCAGAGATTTGAGACTAAGCAATTTTTCAGGAACAAGGCAAACCCTCTGACCTCAAGATGGGATAGCCATTGCCAAGAACTTTTCCATTTGTGATTCTCCTTTGCTGCTGTCATTAGGCCAGAAGTTATTTCCCATTTCAAAGGCTCTGCTAAAAATATGATGCACAGGCTACTGAATAGTCTATAGGGAATGCCTATCATATGTGCTTGGAGAAGGGGTGTGTATGTGTGTGTGAAACCTTATCAGCAATTTTGCACTAACTTTGTGCACTGGGATCTTTCTCCCTCCTGATCCTGATGTGGCCAAGAGCTTCACAACCTGTATTATGCAAAACTGGCCTCTGTGAGCATCTCTGCTCAGTTTTTCTTTAGTATAACTTGTATTCCCTTGCACCACACCAACACTGTTAGGCAGTGGGGACTGAACATTCTCTGACTTCTGGTTGATACATTGCAAGTTACATTCAGGATGGTGGGATCATTATGGAAAACCTGCTTTTATATGGAATAGAGAAATTAGGTTTTTTCTTTACCAGAATCTGAATGAAGATGTGCAAGGCCCTAGCTCCTGGTTTATGGTTAGAACTATCTGGGGATAAGAACTACCAAAAGCCTATTGTTGCCAGAAATAACTTTGCATTGTAAAGTTAGTAAGCACTTACTGACTATTCCTTATGTGCAAGACATTGGACAGTTATTTCATGTCATCCTTATATCAGCTTATATATCCTTATATCAGGTTATAGTATAGGTAGGATAAGTGAGGCTCAGAGATTAAGTGATGTAGCTAAGTGTACATAGCTTGCTAGTGGTTGATCTGGGACCAGAATGTCTCTCGAGCCTTAAAGCCTATGTCAGGTGCTTTTTCTCTAGAGACTCCAGGGGAGGGGTTTAAGTTTGCCCCCAAATCCCCAGTTTATTCTTCTCTCACCTGAGGCAAAGCGTTTCAAGGCAAATGAGAGGGTATAGAATCTTTGAAACTGAGGCCATTTTGTGTCTTCCACTTAAATCCAGAAGATGTTCCTTTGTGGTGAAGAATTATTCATGCACATAGGCTCTTTGGGTTATTTTGAAATAGGTAAGTACTTCCTGAGCTGTGAAGACAGTTACTCTCGAGTCCCAGGAGCTGTCCAGGTAGCTGTATACCCGCTGGGGTGATAGTGTTCCTATCAGTTGTATGTTACTTTTAGGAATCAAAATGTTTACTCCATGTCCTTTTAGGAAGGTGAGTTCAAATTCTGTTTTATAGAGAGAAATGGGCTGAGGCTCAAAAAGGTTAGGTAAATTGTCTGAGATCCATAGTAAGAGTGGGATTCTCAGTTCAGTTTTCTTTCTTTTTTAATGTTTTATTTATTTCTGAGAGAGAGAGAGACAGCGTGAGCAGGAGAGAGTTAGAGAGAGAGGGAGATACAGAATCTGAAACAGGCTCCAGGCTGTGAGCTAGCCATCAGCACAGAGCCCAGCACGGGCTTTGAACCCACAAACCATGAGATCATGACCTGAGCCGAAGTTGGAGGCTTAACCAACTGAGCCACCCAGGTGCTCCAATCAGTTCTTTTTCTATCTGGTCCCTTGCCAGCACCCAGGCTCCTGTCTACTGAGGGCCATACATGAGGGTGTAAGGACTCCTTAGAGAACATGTGGCTGGTCAGTGCTTTTCTGACTTTGAACCTGCCTGGAGCTGAGATGATGGACATGGCTCTAGGAAGCCCACAAGCCCGGCAGCTGATGAAAGAAGGTGGGCTTGCACTTGGGAAATAGACTGTTACCTGATGGACTGGGGAGGGACCTCAGCCTAGGAGGTAACTTTGGAGTGGCCAGGAAGCCAGAGACTGAGGCTGCAAATCATAAAGCCTAAGGTCTTTAGACACAAGCACTCTGGGAGATTGTCTTCTGCCTCATTGCTGCCCTCTGCCACATCCCAGGCCAGTGTGAGGCCCAAATGGGACATGTTCCTAAAGTCTGAAGCTCCAGAAAGCAAAGTCGCAGAATAGGAAGTAGCCCTCATGTTCCAAAGCCCCAAATGGGCAGGAGTCCAGACTTGAACTTAGAATATCTTCTTGTCTTGGAAATCTAAGAGAGGTGATGAGGGCAGGAAATGGCAGAAGTTGGTGAACTGAAAGGCATCTTGCCCCTGTGAAAAAGAAAGAAAAGAAGTAAAGTCTGGACAAGAGGAGAGTTGAGATCATGCACTGAGTTCAGCCAAGGCTTTGGTTTTCTTCCAAGGAGCCAATAGTTCAAAGGCCTTCTCTGTTTCGCCTTCCTTTAAGAAATAGAACTGAGTTCTTCTGCCAAAAAGCCAACTTTGTTGGGAATGAAAAATATCTGTTTCTAGACCTTCCACTTGGCCATGGCAAGAGGAAAAGCCCAGGTGATCAAGGCAGCATTGCCTGAGGCCTGAGGCTCTCAGTATGTAGCATCTCTGACATGGTGCACCTTCGTCTTCGAATTGGCTTTAGCCTGGTATTTGTCAAACCTGATACCCCTTAGGGAAGACTGAGCCCAGGATACTGGCTCATAGGCATTGCTGAGGCTGCCCAGAGTTCGGGATTAGAGAAAGCATGGAATATCCTGTTCTGCCTGGTTGCTGGGGGCCCAGTTCCATCTTGGAGTTTTGATTTTTTGGAGGGTTTGAGCCATTCACTTCTGAGCCAAGACCTTGGCGATAGATAGTTCAGCCACAGGCACAGCCCACATGCATGATAGAGCTGGGTTACTTTGTGAGTGACAGCCATTGCTGATAACTGGTCCTGCTGACAGAGCTGACAAGTGGAATTAGAAGCAAAGGAGCCAGTACATAATAGGGTCTGTGGGACATAGCCAGGCAGGGTAACCTTGAGGAACTGGGTGTCGGGAGGAAAGGAGACTGAGCCTGGAGCCTAGGCCAGACCTTTGCCTTAGCTGTCCCTTCCCCCACAAACTTGAGGACACAAGCCCTCCTTGTGTTCTCCATCTGTACTCTCCCCTCAGAATTTCTTGGCAAGCAGAAGTGTTTTCTATCAAGTGACATGTGCCCTGGCACGAGATTGAATTGGTGAGAACCTCCCAGAGGTACTTCTGTGCCCTTCAGGAGGCCATCCTCAGTCCCTCTGACCAGTCCTGATTCTAGCTTATTTCCTTCATCCTGCCCTACCTTCTATTAGAATTAAGTCTTGGGGCGCCAGTGTGGCTCAGTCGGTTAAGTGTCCGACTCCTGATCTCAGCTCAAGTCATGATCTCACTCTTTGGGAGATCAAGCCCCAAGTTGGGCTCTGCATTGAAAGCACAGAACCTGCATAGGATTCTCTCTCTCTCTTTCTCTCTCTCTCTCAAAATAAATAAACTTAAAAAAAAAAAGTAAGCCTCACTCATTCCTCCCAAACTCCTTACTGAGCTGGGAGTTCTCCATAATGTCATAGACTTCCCTCCCTAGTTAGGTCAAGTTGCAAAATAGCTACCACCCCGAGTACCGCAGTGAACAGTCATTCCATCTCCTGGTCTCTCCTTTCTGCCCAGCTCTTTTCTAACTTGAATGTAGTGCCTTTCTCCTTGAGCGTCCTTGGCTTTGATTCATGATCTTATCAACTGAAGTCACATCAGAACTTCCTTTTGGAAACACAGAGATCCAAGGTTCCTGGAGTCAGTGGAGGTCTGAATCCACCCCACTCCCACAGATAGAGGAAGGGGAGAGACCCCTCATCAGAACAAAAGATGCACTTGGCTTTAGCTTAGTCAAGAAAGTGTGCCCTACATCACAAGGCTGGGAGGCCCAAAAGTTCGATCCAGGCAGTGGATAGGAAGACTGAGTTGGCATTGAGAGCTGAAAACAAGTGGCAGATGGTGCCGAGGAACATCCCGGGACTGAAGAAATGTGGTTCCCAGAAAGGGAAAAGGAAGGAGCTATTGGCAAAATCTTACTCAGCAACTGTGACAGCCTGGCCAAAGAAAGCTGCAGAATATGGCTGGGAGCACATTTGTGGTCTGGGGACACTGCTGGGCCGAGACACCCACTGTTCTGCACTTCTTCTTGTGCTCTTCACCACACCCAGAGTAAACAGCTCTGGAGGCCGGGCTGGATGGGTCAGGAAAAGCCAGGAATAGAGGAGATTAGAAAATGGTCCCCGAAACCTGAGAAATTGCTCTGTGGCCAGGCTTTTTTCTGGGTGATAAGTAGTAAGCATGGTCTCTTGGAGGTGTTGCCCCAGATTGAATCCAACCCCATAGGGCAGCCAGAGGGGCCTGGGGACCAAGAGACCTGGGGTTTGAATGGCCTAAGCCCTGCCTGGCCTTTGACCTCCCGCAGGTGCTGGAGGTTGTACGAGCCAACTATGACACACTCACACTGAAGCTGCAGGATGGCCTGGACCAGTATGAGCGCTATTCGGAGCAGCACAAGGAAGCTGCCTTCTTCAAGGAGCTGGTGAGTCTGCCGCACCTCCATCCCCGCCTGTGTCTCCTGAGGGCCCTTTCCCAGCCGGTGTGTTGTACCGCACAGGTGGGCATCCGAGGGAACAATCACAGTTTGCCAAAGGCTGATGAAGTAAGACTTGAGGAGTCTGCTGGGATTGGGTGTGCGCCTTGTCTCCTAAAGCAGTCCAGGACCAGGCAGCGAGAGAAGATACTCCCCAGGGTGCTGGTGCCAAGCGGGGAAGTGTGAGAAGCCTGAGGCGGCATTGCCCATCTCGCTCCTGCAGCCATGGAGACGGCCCTTGCACAGCTCCAGCTGGGCCTGGGGTTTGACGTGTGTTCCCAGTGGCAGCTCTGGCTCATTACTCCTTATCCTGTCCTCCAAGCAGCTAATGGGAGTCATTGATTCTTCTCCTCCTTATGCAGTCACTTCTTCCTAAATTCCTCCCTGGCTCCTGGTCCAAGTGCCCTCCCGATCCAGTTCTCCAGTCTTCACTCCTCTCCCCTACCCCCACTTTCCCGTCACTCAGCTTCCTGCAGCCCCCACCCTTGGCCACCTGGAGCCAGTGAGCATTTGCTCTGCCTCCTCCTCCACCTCCCAGTCAGCCCTGCCACAGACCTGGGCTCTCCCCGTTGGTGGTCTCTCTCCTGACCTCTGCTCAGAGCTGCTCTCAGAAAACCGGGGCCTGCCGGTGTCAGCCCTGCCGCTCCACCAGCCTGGCTGTACGTGAATGCCGTGGCTGGGGGCTGAGACCAGAACACGCTGCACCTGCTTCCCGTCACCTCAGCCCTCCCACTGCTGGGGCAGAACTCCCCTCAGCCCAGCTTTTACCTCCCCACGCCAAATTTGTGCGGAAGGTGCTGGGTGGTAGATGATCTGTCTTATGCGAGACACAGCCCTACTCTGAACTGGACCTGAGATTCCTGAGATTTTGGGCTTCACCAGGGCAAGGGAGATCTGCTCTGCAAGTGAGTGAGTTGGAAGCAGGGAAGCCATTAATATAAAGAGGTAGCAAGCAGAGTGGAGTATATTTATGGGGTCACATATACTTGTGGCAAGTCTTTAAGTTGCTGTGGGGGATTACTGGGAGCCTAGACTTCACAAAGAGAGTAAGTCATTGGAGAGAAAAAGGTTGTGGAGGAGTTAGGGGAGCTCTCTGCCTCTGACCCTTTGGTACTAGCCTCTACCTGACTCTGTTCTCCTTGTATCTGTACCCCTGGCACCAGGGAGCGAAGAGGGTCTGGTTGGGCTTGGAGCTGATGAGCCAGAGCCGCCCGCTGTTGGCCCTTGCCTCTGCCTCCTACCTGATGGCTTCATTATGTTTCCCGTAGCTAAGCAGAAACTGAAGGAAAGCTCCCTGGTCTTTGGGGCCCAGGACAGATACACATGCTTTTTCTCCTCCTTCCACCGCTTTGTCTCTCATACAGCATTCACTTCCATTTCCCATGAAGAGCATTCCTTCCAGAGCGTGCTGGATTCCTCCTAGAACCCACTCAGAGTAGAGAGTTGGGCCCTTTGACCCCTTCTCCACAGTCCTTTCCCCACTGACACAGGCAGCGCTTCCTGCAGGGCTCTCCATCTGTGGGGAGGGAGCGTGAGGGGAGCAGTGGGGACACAGCAGCGGTATGCCGCAGACACCCCTTTGAAGCCGGGGGGCTTCTCTGTGGTATGGTATTCTCTGTGCCGGACTGGCAGTTAAGAAACCAGGGTCCTGCTTCCAAGCCTGGGACTCACAAGCTGTATGACCTGCTCCTGGTCCTTGGCCTCTGGGGATCGTCCTCCTGCCATCAGTGCCAGACGGGGGCTGTGTCTCCAGGTGTTCTTTCCAAGCCAGGAAAGTGGATAGATACAGAGAGAGAGTGAGGAAATGAGAAATGCATTCTCTGGCCTCATTTTCTCCTCCTCTATCAGACCACTGACCAGACCAGTCCCCCTCTGCAAGGCTGAGGCAAGGACAGAGGCCTGCCCTCACCCTCCTTCCCTGCCGGTGCTCTCTTCTCCTCAGGTGCCCTCCTGCTCTTCTCACATCTGTCTCTCAGCCCTGCTTTCTTCCACTTACCAGCTTATCATGGAACTATTTGCTCACTTGCCTGCAGGGATGATAGCTGTTAAGGGTTCATTTCCTGAGAGAAACTTGTAGCATTGCATCTTGGCCTTGTCCCTCGGGCACTGCCCTCTGTTGTTTGTAACCAAGTCTCTCCTTGTTTTCTCTCTGCCTGTGCCCTCTTACCTTCCCCCACCCTTTCCCAGGTTCGATCCATTAGCACCAACGTCAGGAGAAATCTGGCCTTCCACACACTCAGCCAGGAAGTCCTGCTCAAGGAGTTCTCCACTATCTCCTGAGGCCACGCGTATCTGAGCAGCTGCCGACTGCCCTTACCCACGCGAGGCTCCCGGGCTGGAGGGGGACTGCGGGGAGAGGGGCTGTCCCCTAGGCTGGAGAATAACACAGAGACCGAGTTCTCTTGGTGAAGGCCGTGCTTCGGTGGATCTGGACGGCAGGGGCCAGGAGGGGCAAAGCAGGGGTACTCTTATTTGGGGAGGGTTTGGGTGGGCACAGGGAGAAGCCTTCAAGAATGTGGGGACTTCCAGCATGGGCTCCCTGGATACCCCCTCACATTTTCAACGGAGATTACAAGTTGTGGCTGCTGCCTGCCTTTCAGGGGCTGTTGGGGCAAGTCTTAGGGTGAGGCCAGCTTCCTGCGGGCTGTGGCTCTCTGAGGCGTCTGAAAACAGACCAACTCTCAGATGTAGGTGGAGCCAGCTCTGCTTTCTTTGGGCCCAGGGCTGAGCTGAGCTTGAAATCTGTGTCCCCTGCCCTTGGTGGCACGCTGTCCAGTCATGAGGACCCTTAGCTCAGCTCAAGGTAGGGTAGGAACGGAGGACCTTTTCTGCCTTCTCCATCTGGGAGACCAGTGCCCTGCTGTCCAGCCACCACTTTCTGGATTTGATTCTTGGCACCAGGAGTGCCTGTTAGCTTTCCCCTGCCTTCCAACCCATTGACTCATCAGCACCATAGGGTCACAACCTGAGCTTTTCATTTTCAACCTGGTTTAAACTGTCTTTAGGGTGTGTGTGTGAAATAAACATTGACAGGTTTTCTGGAGCCCTCAGGTGCCTACTTTGCTGGTTCCCTTTCCAGCAGCGTCCCCACCTCCCCAGTCACCTTCTCCTCTGGAAGCCTCTCCTGCCTCTGCTGAGCTCCCCTCCACGTGTTCCACCCCCTCACCCGGCTGTTGTTTACATCCAGCCTGCCTAAGAATTTCCTCTAGGGAGGAATCTGTTCCTGCTGTGGTCTGGTGCCTGGAAGGGAGAGAGCTGCTGGGAGGCAGGGTGCCCTCCATCTGAAAGGGGCCAGGTGAGCATCCTGGAGAGGCCATTCTGTCTACTCGTGTTCTGGCCGGAGCCACAGGCAAGTCTCCTGGCCATTGGGAAGTTGGCCCATGGTTCCTCCTCTGGACAGGCCCCGTGGGACTACTGTAGGCTTTCCCTACCCCACTGCTGCCTTCCAAGTAGCTGCTGGTCCGAGATGCACCACCCCTCTCCACCCCCCTTCTAAAGCACTTTCTAAAGCCCTCAGGCTGGTGGGGAACAGGCAGCATAAGAAGACTCTGGGAGTAAGTGCATGGACCCAGCAGTGAGAGCAGGGCTGGGACCTCCCTGGCTGCTGTTCCGCTTAGCTTCCAGGCTCTGTAGGACACTTGCCTTCCCTGGGCACCAGAGTTCCGGCTCCAGCGCTGAGCAGATAATGCACTAGTTCCAGAGGACCCACCAGCATGCTGCCATGAACAGATGCAGATTCCTAAGAGATCAGGGGCTGGGTCATCTGGTCACTGGATGGGTAGCTCAGCCTGGGGCAGTTAGTGTTCTCCACAGTGATAAACCCCGGAGGAGCTGGAGCTGGAAGCTGGTAGCAAGTTGAAGTTATTAAAAATGGATTTGTATGGGACAGTCTTTTTAGTGTCTTTTGTTTGTTTTTCTTCATCTCTGTTACTCAGAACTCATTTCCCAAAGACCCCTGCCTACCCTCACTCTCCTCCTAAGTCTCCCGGCCCTGGTAGAAGCCACTTAGGTTCAGACAGGTGCAGCCTCCCTTGCCTTCGCTGCCTGTGGATTCCTTGCCTATGAAGTGAACAAGGCCATGAAGCTGTAGCGAAGGCCTCCTTGCCTTCCATTGTAAAGGCCCATCTCTTAGCCCATTTGCATATATACCTGTTCTAAGAACTCCAAAGCGGAGTCCCATCGTTTCCTAGCATTCGACCATAAAAGGAGCTGCCCATGCTCTGTCCGTGTCCCAGCGGCTATGCTGTGTCTGTGAGGGACCTTCCAGAGCCAGGGGAGAGCTAGAAGCAGGGCATTGCTCCCAAAGACAATCCTTTTAGCTGCTTGTCCCCCTCTCACTCCTGAACTTCCACAATTCCTGCTGAGTTAATTGAATCAAGTGCTTGGAAATTAAATCTGGTTGAAGACATTAAATGTGCTGGGGTCACTTTAGCTGAAGCTGTCACTTTCAGGAGGTCATTCCTCCAGAGGAGCCATTGGGCAGAGGGGAGGACACACGGAACACTACCACCACGCCACCCAGGCCCACCAGACACTGTCCCCCCCTTCCTTCTGGTGGGTTGGGGGCTCTTGGGCTAGGAGGCCAGTAAAGAGCCCAGAGAAGGTCAAAGAGGCTTAGTCACTCAGTAGCTGTTTCTGGGAGCTGGAGGCAGCCCAGGTCTGTGATGGCTCCTGGCTTCAGGAAACGAGCTAATCCTTCTAAGGGAAGGGAGCCTGATAACAAAGGCATTTCTTACCCACTCTGTATCCTCACCAGTATCCACACTCAGTCACTTCATATCTGCAAAACAAAAGGAATCTAGAACAGGGCAGTTGACCAGAGAAGGGCCGCCAAGTTGAAAAGGAAAAAAAAGGAACAAAAGAACAAGAGAAGTCCTGGGAAAGTCTTGTTTTCCTGTTCTTCTCAGTGGTCCAATGGAGGTCATTAGATCGCTGAGAAGGCACCCTCACCGCGAAGGGGGCCCGGGAGATCAGGTCCTGCAGTGGGTGAGGGTTGGGGTCTTTACGAGAGACCTTTGTCCTGAGATGAGCCTGATAGAGGCTAGGTTGACCTTTGCTCTTCATCCCTAACCCCCTCCGAGCAAGGTGGGCACTGGTAGGGGGCCACAGAGACCCACACTTGGGAGGAGAACCACATAGAAAATAGGGGCTGGCGTGGAGACTGACCGGACAGAGCGCTTACCCACCTACCCTGGCCCATGCTGATGGTGGGGGAAGGAGTGCCTGAAGGTTTGGGAGCAGGGGATTCCTCACCGTGGGGCCTTACGGGCCCTGCTCCCTCCTCCACCATCAGGAACCACAGCTCCAGGTTTAGGGGGTAGTGTTGCTGTAGAACTAGTCTCCCTCCCCGCACTTCCCAGCTCACCCTTTCACCGGGATCCTCCCCCAAGCTGCTAAGAGGAGGGGGCGGGGGTAGGGGGAGCCAATCCCGGCAGCGCCAAAGGGGGGAGGCGGCGGTGACAGCCGCGGGGAGGGGGCGGGAGGAGAGAGGCGGCTTGGCTCCAGCTCTGTGCTTAGCTCCGCTCTGCCTCCGGCTCTGCGCTCACCTACTGCCCAAGCTTCCCGCTCCTGCCCCAGGACCCCAGGCGGGACCCCAGGCGGGACCCCAGCCCATTCCAGACTCAGCCCCAGCCCAGACAGCGTGCAACGCCGCCAGGGGGCGCCGTGTGAGCACCCTATCTTGGCTACCCGGCGCCCCCTCCCACGGCCCAGGCGGGACGGGACGGGGGCGCCGGGGGCCATGCGGGGCCAGGGCCGCAAGGAGAGTTTGTCCGATTCCCGAGACCTGGATGGATCCTATGACCAGCTCACAGGTGAGTCAGGGANCCCCCCCCCCCCCCCCCCCCCCCCCCAGACCCTTAAGCCTCTCTGACCCTGGCCAGGCCCTTACTCACACTCTGCCCCATTCCCAGGCACCCTCCTGTTCTGGGCAGCAGGACACCGAGGGTTCAAAGCCTTGGGTCCCCTGGGGGGGACTAGCAGGCAGGTGGGGAGAGGCAGCAGGTGTGGGCGTGTGTGACACAAAGCTAGGAGAGTGTCTGGAGTGGGAGGTGTTACGTGCGTGAGCGCCTGTCATTCTTTGTGTGTGTCTCTGTGTGTCTCTGTGTGTGCCTGCGAGCACAGTCTCCCTCGGCTGGTTGCCATGTGCCCTAGGCTCGGTGACAGGGTGAGTGTGATTTTGTTGGCTGTGCGATTGTATGATCTTATCAGATGTTTGAGCGACATTGTGTCGGAAGCTTACAAATGTAGTTGTTTTGACCATGTGTCTCTGTTCTGTGTGCAATTCTGTGCTTGGAGTGTGTGCTTCCGTATGAAGTGGCTTGTGACTATCAGAATGGTCAGGACTTCACTTTATGGTGGTAGGTCTCCTGTGACACTTTATGACTCTGAAACTACTGGTGCGAGCATTTGTTAAAGTAGGTTGTATTGTGTTTTGTGATTGTGAGACTATGCAGATTATATTTGGCCTTTCATGCTGATTGTGGACTTTCAAGTGGTAATGTCTGCAATGGGATTCTGTGTCTGTGATGTGTCTTACCCTTGCTGCCTCTCTGGCTTCCTGGTGCAGAAGGACGCCTTTACTGCCCACCACTTTCCCCCCACTTTTTTTCACAAACAGACCAGGTGGACCCAAGGAGGGACTCCACTGTCCAGCTGCCCAGCCTGGCTCCCGGAAACGTCACCTGGCCCTTGTGGGGAAGATTTGGCTAGTGTTTGGTCACTGCCCTGCCCCCTGCAAAAGTACTCAGATCATTCTTTCAATTGAAGCTCCTTTAACCCTCAACCGCCCTCCCAGAAAGAACTTCACCCAATCCTGAAGGAAAACACCCTCCCTTGCTTCCCCTCCAGACCCAAAGTCAGAAGCTCTGG
>NW_027533395.1:1319339-1333946 GCF_008692635.1 Crocuta crocuta | reverse complement strand
AACCTCTTTGCTGTCCAGGCATGCTGTCTCTCCCACAGTGAGGAGTACATCTGTGCCCGCACATATTCCTGGGTTTGGTAGGCAGACCCACGTGTTTGTGTGGGTGACTGTGTCACCTTGTGTACATTTCCATGTGTGTGTGTTTTCTGTCTCATTGTGCAGCCTGCCCAGGAACTCCAACAGTGAATGGGAGGAGGGAGGCAGTCTCGTGTAGGAGTGTAGGAGACAGGCTGGGGAGGTGGAGGGAGTCCATGATCCTTGTCTGTCCAGAGGGGAGTGAGGTTAAGACTTGGGGATGGGGAAGAGAACTAGGATCTAATGCCTTGAAAAAGTGTCTCCCCTACTCATTGACCCTGGGGAATTCCTAGTGCCTATGCGAGACTCCCAGAAGGGAGAGCCCTTCCTCTCAAGTAGGCCCCAGGTGAGCCCTAGATGTGGCTTAGACTGGGATGGAATCCAGAGGTCCAGCTCTGCTTTGAACTGTGTTCTCACCAACTCAGGATCCTTGCTAGTAGTAAGGCCCCAGGGCGCTCATTAGCACCACGTTAGTCAGTGTTTTTGCTTCCTGCTTTAATTGATTCTCCTCTTTAGTGGAATCGTCCCCCCACCATTTGCCTATTTAAATCAGAGACTGAGTGAAGGTGGGGGGGAAGCACTTGCATTACAAGGTGCAGGAATGGGCTTTCTATTACTTTTACTCTCTGGGTCTTACTTTTCTCATCTCTAAAATGGAGACTACTACTCCCTGCCTGCCTATCTCCCAAGGGAAACAGGTCAAATGTTGACATGCATCAAGAATGATGTTCTTCAGCAGCAGTAATCTCGATCTAGATAGCTCCACACAGGACTTGGAAAGTACAAATAGCACTACTAGGAGCTCTCCTTTCGAAAGAGGGCTTGGCTTACAGCAGGAGACAAATGAGGCTGGGACGCCCCCTGATAAAGCGCTGGGTGCTTTGAAAGCGAGCTGAAGCCTGAGGGGAAGTCGTTGTCCGTGGTGCTGAAGAGCGGCGGGGGGCGGAGGTACCGCCGGGCCATCCTTGTGCCCAAAGTTCCTTCCCTGTGCAGGAAGGATTCCTGGGATGGACGTGAGGGTAGTCTTTGGCTCCCATCTTTCTGGGCCATCAGGCTGACAGAGGGGGAGTCTTTAAGTCATACCTCAGGGCATCCTGGGTACCCCCGATCACTTTTCTTCCCTACGACCCCGGACTCAAAAGCTAGGGAAGATTTTTGGAGGTAGGGGGAGAATTTGAGCCCCAAGCCGGCTCAGATCTACCCCCTGTGGTCTTCGAAGCCTGGCAGGGCTGTCTGGAAGTGCAGCGTGGTGTAAAAAGGCAGCAATCAGTGGCAGTCCTGTCCAAGCTGGAGGCAAAGAAAGGACTGGGGACAAGGAGGAGAGAGTTGGGATCTGGCTGGCCAAGGCCTGAACTCGAGTCCTTTTGGTCATAAATATCTTTCCCCAGTCTAGGGCGCCCTCGTGTGGTCTTAGAGCAGTCATGCTTGCGTAGCTGATTTTGAAAGGGGATGTCGCCGCCAAATCAAGTGCCAAAATGTGCATGGAGTTCGAACGTGACTTTTGTTTCATAAATGTAGGATTTTCAGCCAAAAAGACATGATCCCAGTCGGAGGAGTGGAACTATGTCTCTCCATAGGCTGTCCCGGCGATTTGAAGGCGTCAGTGGGTCCTGGAAGGATTTACTTTGGGTACAACCCGATAGAGATGAGTCCTGGAAAGGGTCAGGGCTGAGACTGAGGGGAGGGGAGTTTCTCCTTCATGCATGTGGCTGGCAATCAACATATGATGGTAGACTCTGTGAACCCACTGGAGCAAGACAAAGGGACACAAAACAGAAAGTTATGAGAGAAAGGGACTCGGAACTGCCTCTTCTTTGCCACCCCAATATGTGGTCCAGTTCCTCCTCCTTCTTCCAGCTCTCTCTCCCATTGGTCCAGGAAGTATGGAAGGGTGGGAAGTTGCCATGACAACCATGCGCTTTTTTTTTTTTTTTAACCCCTCCTCCCCCTTTGCTTCTCAGTGCCAAATTAGGAGGAGGTGTGCGACAGGCAAAGAGAAGAGAAGAAAGGCTGGAGAGAGGCAGTAAAGAATCAGGTTCATTACCGTCTCCCCCAGCTCCTTTTTTCAAAACCCGTGGGAGCCTCTCCTCCCCACCAGAAATTCAGAAAACATTCCGGGAGAAGGCTGTGAGAAGAGTCCTCCCATTCCTCCCCCTTCCCCCCCACCCCGCCCAGTCTAGGAACTTTGAGGACGGATGCTTCAGATGGTAGGCATAGGGTGAGTTTCCCTCCTGCGGCCCGGAGGAGACAGGAAGCAGAAGACTCTCGATGAGAGATTCTGGTCCTGCGGGTCCCGCCCTCCCGCGCCGTCCACGCAGGGCCCACTCGGGTGGGGGCGGAGACCTGACTGCCCCGGGCCTTGGGGGGAGGAGCTTGGTCAGTGCACTCTCAGCCGAACCATGAACCGATGCCCCCGCAGGTGCCGGAGCCCGTTGGGGCAGGCAGCGCGATCCCTCTACCAGCTAGTGACTGGGTCGCTGTCGCCAGGTATGAGGAAGGGAGGAAGGGGCTGGACCCTTCAAAACAAAGTGAGTGAAGTGGGGTAAGAGCCTTACAGAGGTGGGGAAGGGAAGGGCCCTTCATAGAGATGGAGGGAGCTGGATTCCCTCAATGGAAAGCGTTTAAAGGGCAAGATCCCTGACAGAGTGGAACTAAGGATAGAGTCTCTTATAGAGAAGGTGGGAGATAGGGGTCCTCAAAGAGGAAAAGATAGGGGGTATCATGGTACTTCACGATGGTGGAGGATGAGGCAGGACCTCTCACTGAGGGCAAAGGAGCGGGCCTCAAGCAGGTGGATGTAATGAACAAGGTCCCTCCAAGGGATAAAAGGAGGAAACTTGCAGCAGAGAAGGGAAAGGGCACAGCCCTTATTGAATTTCTTCATTTAATGGGATCTTAAAATGACTGGGGTCAGTGTCCAGAAGGAAAAAATCCCCAGTTGGGACTGGACCAACATGAACTCAGCTAGTGAGTTCGTGAACGATGGGATGAACAGACTTGTGTGACATAAGGATTGTACCGTTTTGTCTATCTCTGGGAGTCTGTATGAATGGGGTTATACATCACTGGGTTGTGATCACTGGGACTGTGCATGCTTGGGGTTGCATATCTCCGGGATTCTGTGACACTGAAATTGCATGTGCCTGGGGTTCTATGCTTTAGAGTTGGGTTGGGGATTCCTGAGTCACACTAAGTTAGTCGTGTAGCCTTCACAAGCTTGTACCTTGGTGTGGGGTGTGTGGGATTTATGACATGTGGAATGTGGATATCATTATCATGGCAGTGCTGAGATTTAAGCACACCTCCACTTGAATTTCCTTAACGCTGCCTGGGCAAGGCCCACAGAACCTTGCATCACCTCACCACCTGGCCTGGAGAAACCAAAACAGCCTCGCCCCAGGCATTCTGGGATCTGTAGTTCTCTTGCTCTCTCCGTGATATCCTTTTGAGCCCCTGGAGCATAGGCTGCCCTCTCTTTGCCACGTGTTCCCCAGAAGGTGGGGAGATGGGGCTGAGCCACAGTCATTCTTGGAAGTCTCTTGGGGAGCATGCATCCCTCAAGCCCCCTTCTTGGACCTGTCTCCAGTGACAGATGGCTGGAGCCCGGCAGGACCAGCTCTCAATCATAGCAGGCATGACTTCCAAGCCCCAAAATAGCCCCAAGGTCTAGGGAAGTCATTAATCACCTAGTGCAGCTGGGGGCTGCTGTGTCTTCTGGCCTTGCTGGGGATGGAGTGGGGCTGGGGGACTGAGAGAAGAGCTCTGCGGTCTTCACTGGCTGGGGTCTTCACTGGGGGATAATGGACAGGTGAAAGTGGGACAGTTACATAGGGTGGGTCCTATGTAGTATTATTCTAGGTTCCAAGGGTGAGAGATAGACAACTAAATGATAGGAGTACCTCTGCAGTGAGATGTGAGGGACTTAGGGAGGGCCCACCTAATGTTTCAAGATAGTGTTCCCTTGAGCCCTCACTCTGCCTAAAGCGCTTCCATTAAGACTTCACTCCCTTGGGTGAAGAGCTAAGTGACACCAGGATGCTTAGGGAGGACAGATCTGGACAAGTCTTTCATAGGGCCTGGGGACTTGAGAGGTTGCTGAGTGGGGAGAAGGGAGAGCCTGGGAAACAACTCACTGCTTCACTTCTTACAGACCCTCCCACCAGAGGCCTGTTAGGACCTTGAGTCCCTGTGAGGCTGGGTCAAGATCTCTGAAGGTTGAGGGTGGAAGTGAGAGAGAGAAGAGGGGGGTCCTGGGACAGGACAATTGGGTACAAGGTTGTCAGTCTGTGAATCAGCATCAGAGAGCCAGAAGATGTGGCTGTGCTGCCTCTTTCATTCCAGATAGTCTGGCTGGGCATTCAAGGCTCCATGGAATCTGAACCATTTTGGTCTTATCACTCATGGTTCTCCCATCACTAACTAAGCTACAGTTATCCAAGGTTCCTTGACTCCCCCCCACACACACTGGAAGGACAGACTGGTAGATCATTGGTCCTGCTTCAAGTCTTGATCCGTCATCTGTGTTATCTTGGGAAAATCACTTCCCTGAGCCTCAAATCTTTCATCTACAAAATAGATATACTACTACTCATTCTGACTATGTCTGCTATAAACACAGGAGTAATAGACCCTATCTTTCATGTTTACTAAGAGCCCCAAGTGAGACAATCTACATAAAGTATCCAGGACACAAAATGTGCTCACTAAATGTTGACCACTTTGTTAAGGTTGACTGTTGACATTTTAGCCATCTTTAAAAAAACATTTGTTTATTTTTGAGACAGAGTATAAGCAGGGGAGGGGTGGGCTGGGGACAGAGGATTGGAAGTGGGCTCTGCACTGACAGCAGCAAGCCCAATGTGGGGCTCAAACTTATGAGAGGTCATGACCTGAACTGAAGCCAGATGCTCAACCAACTAAGCCACCCAAGAACCCTGCCATCTTTTAAGAACCAGCTCAAAAAATAACCTCTCCAAGAGTTTCCTGGCCTTCCAGTTAGAGAGCCTTTACAGGTAAATGAGCTTTTGTTTGTTTTGTCATTAGGGAAATGCATTTTTATTTTATTTCATTTTATTTTATTTACAAATAGTTTATTGTCAAATTAGTTTCCACATAACACTCAGTGCTCATCCCCACAAGTGTCCTCCTCCATGCCCATCCCTCCTCCCCCCCACATCCATCAGTCCTCAGTTTTTGTCAGCATTCAAGAGTCTCTCATGGTTTGCCTCTCTCCCTTTCCCCCACCATTTCCCCCCTTCTTCTCCCCCATGGTCCTCCGTCAAGTTCCTCCTAATCCTCCTATACGTGCAAACATATGATATTTGTCCTTCTCTGCCTGACTTATTTCGCTCAGCATAACACCCTCAAGGTCCATCCATGTTGCTACACATGGCCAGATTTCATTGTTTCTCATTGCCATGTAGTATTCCATGGTATAGATAAACCACATCTTCTTGATCCATTCATCTGTTGATGGACACTTAGGCTCTTTCCATGTTTTAGCTATTGTGGAGAGTGCTGCTATGAACATTGGGGTACATGTGCTCCTATGCATCAGCATTTCTGTATCCCTTGGGTAAATTCCTAGCAGTGCTATTGCTGGGTCATAGGGGAGTTCTATTGTTAGTTTCCTGAGGAACCTCCACACTGTTTTCCAGAGGGGCTGTACCAGTTTGCATTCCCACCAACAGTGTAGGAGGGTGCCCGTTTCTCCAGATCCTCGTCAGCATCTACAGTTCTCTGATTTGCTCATTTTAGCCACTCTGACTGGCATGAGGTGGTATCTCAGTGTGGTTTTGATTTGTATTTTAGGGAAATGCATTTTAAAGTTCATTTTTGAGAGAGACAGAGACAGCCTGAGTGGGGAGGGGCAGAGAGAGGGATACACACACACACACACACACACACACACACACACACACACACACTAGTATGCGAGAGAATCCCAACCAGGCTCCGCGCAGTCAGCCTAGAGCCCCAATGCGGGGCTTGAACTCACCGTGAGATCATGACCTGAGCCGAAACCAAGAGTTGGATGCTTAACCAAATGAGTCACCCAGGTGCTCCTAAATGAGTTTTATAGCTCATTTCATGGCCTGCCTATAACAGTTCATACCACATAGTAGGCACGTAAATATTTTCTGAATGAATAGAAGCCTTATAGTTCTCTCAGTGGGCTGTCTCTCCCCACCTAGTAGAAGCCCCTGCTTAGTTCACCTTTGTTCCACAAGCGCCAGATGAGAGCCTGGCATTCAATTTATGTAAGTCCAATTTTAACCAACTGGGCCACCTAGGCGCCCTTATGTAAGTCCAATTTTTAAACTCTTTGCCCTTTAGGAGCTTGGGATTTAGTTGAAACAGGGCTGATCCAGAAAGATCTGGGTTCAAATATGCAACCTCTCATCTTAGCTAGGTGACCTTGAGCAAATCCCTTTATCTCAAATCCCTTTATTTCTAGGGCCTCCTTTACCTCATCAATGAAATGGGTACAATACTATCTATTCACTCTGCCTGCCTCCTGGAGTTGTTAGAGAAGCCATCAAGATAACAATGGTTGTGGAAATACCTTGTTAATTAACAGCTGTAGAAATGTCAGGGGCACAGGAGATGTCATGTTTTAATAATGGTAGCGAATGCTTCCTCAGTTACTCTGTGCCAGGAATTATTCTAACAGCTTTCCATGTATGTATTCATTTACTCCTCCCAGCAGCCATCTGAGGTGGGAAACAGAGGCACACAGAGGTTAATTTGCCCAGTTAATTGTAACTGACAAATCCAGGATTTGAACTCCGGGAATGTGGCTTGCTGGCCCACACTATTAGGTACCATGCTATGCTGTCTCCTTTTATTGTTCCCACTTAATAACATTACAGAATTAGGTGCTAAGTTTTGAGGACCCAACAGTGAGGTCACTAGAAATTCTGCTGAGGGCTGGAGGCCTGTTAGGTAAGGACTATAGAACAGAAAGGAGGGCATTCATAACAGGAGCAAAGGCACAGAAATAGCACCTAGTTTGATGTGTTTGGGGGACAGTGAGGAGGCCAAAATGGCTGGGGAAAAAAAAGGATCTGTTGATGAAGGTAGAGGGAATTAAATGCCAGGTGTGGAATTGAGACAGTAATACGGAGAGATTTGTTGGCTTCATCTGTTTATCTGTAATTTCTAGGGTGTGAGAAACCAAAAGCAGTCCCTTAATTGACTTCTTCCTGGAGGACGGGGTGGAGGGACAGAGGCCCAAGCCTGCCTGTGGCATGCTCTTCTGCCCATCCTTTCTATACCTTCCCAGGATGTCGTGGGGTGGGGGGTAGGGGGTGGGGAAGGGTAAGACACGGAGTGAGGTGGATGCCTGCGCCCCCAGTGGTGGCCATGTGGAACTGCAGAGCAGTGATCCTCGAATGAAGCGGTAGGGGCACTGACCGGGTGACTCCCACACCACAGTTGGGCTGAGCCACACTCATCCCAGAGCTGGACAAAGGAAAGGCCTCCCTCTGGGGTCAGTCCCCCTAAACAAGGCCTCCTGACTGGGCAAGTTGTCTAAGAAGGGAGCCAGTGTAGTGTGATGGTTTAGAGCCCAGGCTCAGGGTCTAACTGGGTCTCAGGCTCAGGGTCAAAACTGACACTCTGGTACTTAACTGATCTTGGTGATTTTCTTAACCACCTTTTGCCTTAGTTTCACTACCTGTAATGTGGGGATAATGGTACTTCCTTCATCGGTTTGCTGTGAAAATTAATGTCTGGGGGGCCACCTGGCTGGCTCAGTCAGTAGAGCATGTGACTCTTGATCTCTGGGTTGTAGGTTCGAACCCCGCATTGGGTTAGACGTTACTTAAAACATAAAATCTTTAAAAATGTGATCATGTCTGTAAGCACCTAGCATATTATCTAGCACACAGTGAGTGCTCCATCAAAGGTACCTGCTAGGACAGTGGTTCTTGGCTTCGGGTTCACTGGCTCAGCAGGCCTCTCCCCACCCCTACACACATGCACACCCACACCCACACCCAGACACACAGCCACCACTACCACCGCCACTGCCAGCAGCAGCCACAGGGAGGAGCTGGAAAGATGGGGGCGGAGCTCCAGGAATGCTCTAGGGGGTGAGAGTGGGTGGCACCTTGGAGGACTCAGATTTCCCTCCTCCTCTCTCTTCTCCATCAGCTCTGCAACAGTTGAAAAGCAGGCAAGGCTTTGGCAGATCCTGGGTGAGAGAGAGGGAGGAGCTCAGTCTCTCCTCTCCCAAGGAACTTGAATCTGTGGCTCCCAACGGCAGCCACAATGAGTCTCCTCCCCAGAGGGTCATGATAAGGCTAAACAGCCTTTTTCCTGCTCCTGGCTATTGGACCCAATCCTCCCTCCCTTAGGCCTCAGTTTCCCTGTCTGTGGGCTGTGGAAAGAGAGTGCTTCCCGCCTCACCGTCTCCATGACAACCGCAATCGATGTTGGTGGTGTCCTCCTGACTGGAGAGGTCACTGCCTTCTCCCGGCTTATATTCTATTCTCGTACAGCTCCATGCAGATACAATTATACAATCACTGTAGACCCATACTCCTAATTATAGGGCACCTCTATACTACCAGTCTTCAGACCGCTATCCCACAGCCCTGCTAAAACCCATTATACCCCATGCCCCCTACACACTCAGAGAAGCTCCAGCACACTCACACACACATACTATGGACACCTAGTCACTTACCCATATACACAAGACACACACCTAATAGACATACATAATCATGTGTAAACCACACACAGAGATGCACATAAGAGGAGAAACACATATTCTCTATACAGTCAGACACAGGAATACACACAAGGAAATGCCCAGACACTTATAATATATTCTGACCCACATATCTATTCCTTATACATGTGTGGCTCATAGTTTTTCACACACACACACACACACACACACACACACACAGCCCTCTCCCAAGCACAGCTCCTCCCTCTACTCCCTCCCTTTGGCAAAGAGTAGCCACAAGGTGTCTGGGGGAAGCTGTCCTCAGGGACAGAGGCAGGTCACTACCTTCCTCCTCTGGCCTGGCCTGTTTTGGCCCATATCCTGCACGCAGAAGGCTCCTGAGACGATGCCGGTCTGTCCTGTCGGCTGAAGTGGCCCTGTGAAGAGGAAGAGCCTGTGACTTGGAGGCGTGTGGGGCAGAGGCGGGGTGAGGGGGCGGAGAAGGAGGAGATCCTGGGAGGGAGAGGGGGAGGGAGGCTGCAGGCAGTCCTCTTACTCGCTGGGGAGCCTGAGGGGGAGGTGGTGTGAGGAGGGCTGCCAGTGTGTCTGACCCTCGGCTGGTGGGGGCCATGCCCCAGGCCCACCATGAACCTGGAAGGGCTGGAGATGGTTGCTGTGCTCGTGGTCCTCGCTCTGTTTGTCAAGGTCCTGGAGCAGTTTGGCCTGTTCGAGCCTGTCTCCTTGGAAGGTAACCCAGGCGTCCGGGCACGTCTGGGCTGCTGGCCGGAGCAGCAGCCGTCCGCAGTGCTGGGGAGGGGGTTACTCTGATTTTATGACTGGGGCAGGGGTGAGCCTGTTGGTGATGGGACAGGGCGTCTAGGGGAGGTGAGGAGGTCTGCTTGGGGGACAGGACATCTGAGAGGGGTAAAAAGGGAAATACAAAGAGTGGGTCTGGGGGAGGAGTGTCTGAGGGAGGTGAGGAGGGAATCTGGGGATTGGGTGTCTGAGGGAGGTAAAGAGAGGGGCCCAGGAGCCAGGGTGTTTGAGGGGAGGTGATGAGGGGCACAGCATGGGAGGACCAGGGTATGGAGGTGAGGGGAACCCATGGGGAGCATGAGGAGAGGTCTAGAGACAGGCAGGGCTATCTAGAGGAAGGAGGTTCCAGGGATCCCGAGAAAACACCAGACTTCAGGGGTGTCCCTTTCAAAATGGCTCTGAAGATGTGCACGACTCTCCACACCTCTATCCTTGCAGGTGTAGGTTACAGAGTGTAGTTATGTGGACTCTGTGTGAGAGATACAGGGGGTGTGACTGTGTGTCCATCTACGTGAAAAAGGACAAAGTGTGTGACTGTATGAGCCTTTGTGTGTGACAGGGACGTGATTTAATGTGTAGAGGGACAGGGGGTGTGGCTTTGTGAGCCAGTGGATATGACTGTGCCTGAGGGGGACTGGTGTGTGGCTGGGCCTCTTTGGGTACTGGCTTGTGTGTGTGGCTGTTCCCAGAATTCCCTGAGGAAATACTAGCTCCATACTCAGGGCTTGGGATGGGGGTGGGTTCTGGAGGGGCAGGAGTGGGAAACTGGGAATGAGACATTTATAATCAGCTCTGGGGGCGCCTGGGTGGGTCAGTCAGTTAGGCGGCTGACTTCGGCTCAGGTCATGATCTCACAGTTCATGGGTTCGAGCCCTGCGTCGGGCTGTGTGCTGACAGCTAGCGCAGAGCCTGGAGCCTGTTTCAGATTCTGTATTTCCCTCTTTCTCTGACCCTCCCCAGTTCATGCTCTCTCTCTCTCTCTCTCTCTCTCAGAAATAAATAAAATATAAAAAAAATTATAATCAGCTCTGGCAGGAGTGTGAGGGGTGGAACAGATCAGGGACCTCGCTTCCCAAGCCCCCTTGCCACTTCCAGCGTCTCTCAGGATCTCCAGGGCCTAGGCATTGGGAGTGAGAAATCAGTCCTCCACTCCACCCCGAAGCCTAGTGGGGAGAGTGATATTGGAGGCAGAGGGGGAGCAGGTTCTGCCTTCCCCACAGAGGTGTGGCCTCTCTCTCCTTCACACCAAGAACTGTGCAGCTCCGTAGCTCGGCTGTTCCCTGGCTCCACAAGAGACAGGAAAGTAGGCAAGACTCATGATAGGAGGGCTGTGGAGTAGGCAGCAGGGAGAACTGCAAAGTTGTGAAGGGAGCTGGAAACCAGGAAGGGCCTGCTCTAGGGTTCTGTAAGAGCAGGAAAGCCCTCTGTCCTCTGCCGTACTTATTGGAGTGGGGTGGGGAGCAGGGCTTCCTCCTAGGTGAACTGGGGTTCATCCAATCCTGAGAAGATGAAGTCAGTTTGGCTCTGACTTGCCATCCCCTTAAGGTGTCTTGTAGGCTCAAGGCAGAGGAGAATGATTCCAACGAGCAGGGAGAGGACCAGGGAAGGGGGTAAATGTGTGAATAGCTTGAGGTTGGGAGAGGCGGGGATGGGGGTGGTGCTGTCCCCCTCCCCCCCTTCCCAGTCCAGCTGCGACTGACTACACCACCGGAGGCCCCAGGCACAATCCGGCTTCGGGAAACCAAAGTCCGAGCTAATGGAGCCCTGGGCTGGGGGCCAGGCCGCCATCGATCCCCCACTCGGCCCACGGTCTCCCTCCTACCTCTCCATAGCTCTGCGGAGGGAGGAGGAGAAAGGACTTATTGGAGGGGAAGGCACGGACTTGAAGCAGTTACCTACTGGGAGCAGGGCCTTTTCCTGAAGGGTAGAGCCTGGCCTGGGGGGAGGCGGGGCCTGCGTGCGAGGTGGGGTGCCCTAGGAACCTGCAACCCAAGGAAACTGGGCCCCTCCAGGAATGAACTGAGGCCAGCTGCAGCGTGCTAGGTCCCTGTGAGCACTGACCCTGGAGTCTGGAGGTGGGTGCAGCTGGGACACAGGCACCAGACTGAGGGGTCTCTCCCCAGGGTGCGTGCAGTTAGAGTTGTAGGACAGGGGTGTAAATCAGGGGAAGTGAGGGGGACTGTGGGCAGCGGCTCTGGATAGCCCCACATTACACCAAAATACTCATCTTGAGGGTCTGTGACTGCTTCAAAGTTTGCTATCATGTCACCTTCAAAGAGAAAGCCATATGAAAGGACTGGGAGGGGACATGCTTTTAGGGTGGAGGAGTTAGCTGATGAGGAACTCTGTTCCCCTGGCAGGGAAATTCTAAGTGCCCTGGAAGGAGGGGTTATAGGAAGGAAAGCGGGTTCTATTGGTGAGGTGCAGTCTTATGTATCTGGGGGGCCCTGGGTACCTAAGTCACCATATATGATTGTGTGTCCTGGTGACCTTGATATGTGTCATAAAGTTATAGGGTCACAGTGTGTTGTAGTGTCCTTAACGCACCGTGTCATGCCGTCCCATGTACTCTTCTACGGTTTGTTCATGCTGCATGGAAGGTGGCCAGAGTGGGTCCTCATATGTGTGTGTCATGCTTTTCCTAGGCCACATCTGTTTATGTTTGTATTCAGGAGTACTGTGTCAGAGTGTGTGTGTGTGTGTGTGTGCGCGCGCGCACGCGCGCGCATGTGTGCGTGTGTTGGGGCCTGCTTAATCAGGCCATTGTGGGGGGTGTCTGGCTGGCTCAGTCGAAAAAGTGTGTGACTCTTGATCTCGGGGTTGTGAGTTCAAGCCCCATATTGGGCATAGAGATTACTTAAATCCATAAAACTTTAAAAAATTAGGCCATTGCTTTTGAGCATGTTACTGGGTGTCAAGCTGTCGCTGTATGGCATCCATCACTGTAATTTATCATTCCATGTGTCACCATACAGGTTTGTCACTGTGTGAGAGAGAGACAGAGACAGGTGTTCCTACTCAGGCAGTCCTTGGGTTGGACATCCCCCTCAGAAGTCCAGCTATAGCACTGGAGCCAAGGGCACTGGGTCAGCAGGCACCAAGGCCAATGCCATCTCCCTTCGGGGGCCTCACGGTCCCGGCTGCGTCCCATTATACAAGGCGCCCGAGGGGACTTTATATGCCTGTGAAACGCACTGGGCTTCCCGAACCCTGCCCCGGCTACTCTCACCGGTCTCCTCCTCCTCTCCTCTCCCAACACCCCCTTCCCCCGGTTGACTTGTGATGGTGGGGAGGGCAGCGGAGGGACAGTGGGGGTTAATGTGCCTTCCTGGGGTCTTCTCTCTTCCCAGGCCACCCTCCAGGGCCCACTAAAAAAGCGCTGAAGCAGCGGTTCCTCAAGCTGCTGCCTTGCTGCGGGCCCCAAGCCCTGCCCTCAGTCAGTGAAAGCAAGTGCCTCTCCTGTGCTTCCTGGGCGGGGTGTGTGTGTGTCGGGGAGTGACCTGTGTGACAGGAGCGGACCTGCTTGTGTGTGTGTGTGTGTGTGTGTGTGTGTGTGTGTGTGCGCATGACCAATGTGGCTTGGGGGGTGGGGGTGGGCGCGGGTTGGCCCGAGTGTGACGAGGGTGTAGCTATAGAGCCCAAAGCAAGGAGAATGTGCGACCCGGCCAGTTTTGGGGAGCGGGGCCCAAGTGTCTGTGGGCTTCCCGGGTCAGCAAAAGGAGTGAGCCCCGGGTGTTTGGGCGTGGCCAGTGTGGCAGGGCTGAGGCCTCAGACTGTGTGGGTGTGGCCAATGTGACCACGCAAGACCAAACTGCTGCGAGGTCTGTCCTGGCTTAGCTAGGATAGTGTCTGCAGCCCCACCCTGGGCATGTTTTTGGCCTCCAGATGCATGTTGCCCTCGCTCTGGCTGGATGAATGTAGGTGCCGAGGATGGAGCCCGCCTTCCTCCAGGTGCCAGGATACTTGGGTTTTCTAGTCCCAGCCTGGTCCCCAGTTGAGTGGCCTTGCTTTCTCTCCAGGCCCGTTTCCTCAGCAGGGCCTTGCCTGCCTCAAGGGATCATACTGAATTTTGCAAGCCACAGAGGCCGTCTTTGTAGTTACAATTTGAGAGTATCATTGTGCTTGATTCCCCTGGGTCCCACATAGGGATAGCTTCGGGAAAAGGACAGGCGTGAGTCCCACAGCAGGTGTGCGCAGCGTCTGTTTCCTGTGCGTTTGTGCTTGTTGGTTAAGTGTGCCACTGCTGGGGCGTGTGCATCGTAACAGGCAGGTCTGTGAGATTTGCTGTGGCGTGGGAGGGGCGAGGTGTGTGTCTGTAGTTGGCCGGGTCTTCCACTTTCTTGGTGACAGTTCGCTCCCTTCAGCATTAGCAGTCCCAGCCTCCCTCCGCCCCCACAGACCCCGCCCGCTGGACCCAGGTGACCTGATTGTCCTGATGGGGGCGGGGGGCCGGTGCCTTCGAGATCGTGGGGTGGGGGCACTTGCCTGGGGACTGGATGTTGGGAGCTGGGGCAGGACTGATATGGGGCCAGGGATGGATGAGGCCTTGACTAAGGTTTACGAGGAGCAGGATAGGGGTGGGGTCTGGATGGGCTTGGCTGGGGCTGGGCGTGGCATGGCTGGAGCATGGCTGGGAGAGGCGGGGCTTGGCTGGAGAAAAGGATCTGGGAAGGGCAAGTTTGGGGCTTCTGGGATCTGAGTGGGTCAGGGAAGGTCTGGAGCCCAGACCCTCAGACGTTTCCTCTTGAACCCTTTTTTCTACTCTTCCCTTTCTGGAACGAAGATGGGGCTGGGGGGCTTTCTCCTTCAACCAGGGATCAAGGGCCCAGGGCAGCGATGAGCCGGACCCCTGGCGGTGGGGCCAGGCCTGCCCATGGGCCCGGCCAACTGATAGACTTGGAAGCTCACCAGCATCATCTCTCCTTGCCTTGATGTCCTCGGACCGGGGTCCAAGGGAACTGGCAGACTGGTCTCTGTCGTTGGAGATGGGGAGGATGGTTTTGAAGCGGGGTCGTGGAGGCTGGGCCTGAGGCGCG
>NW_027533395.1:1307350-1319205 GCF_008692635.1 Crocuta crocuta | reverse complement strand
CACCCACAGACAGCGTGGAGGATGAGTTTGAACTGTCCACCGTGTGTCACCGGCCGGAGGGTCTGGAGCAGCTGCAGGAGCAAACCAAGTTCACACGCAAGGAGTTGCAGGTCCTGTACCGGGGCTTCAAGAATGTGAGTGCAAAGCCAGGCCCCACAGGGTGAGGGGTGTGGCAAGGAGGCGGGGCCTATCCGGTACCTCGCTGGAAAGATTGGCCTGGATGCTTTTAGGGGTGTGAGAAGGAAGAGGAGGGGCCCCTCTTCCCCACAGACCAAACTTCTAGCAGGAAGTTCTGGCAGATTTGAGATGAGGCGGAGCCTGTAGCCTGGCCAGCTGGCTTGTTTTGTGTTTTTTAAAACTCAGTGTGCTGAGAAGTCTTGCCTTTCTTAAAAGAACTAGATGGTGAGCTCCCTGGAGACAGGAAGATTTTCCTTCTCTGGGAGTCTCTGGGATAGAGTAGGTGATGGTGAGTGGAAGGGGGGTTTGTTTCTGCTTTCAGCCTGGTTTTTAACTCACCTACTCCCCCAGGAATGTCCCAGCGGAATTGTCAATGAGGAGAACTTCAAGCAGATTTACTCTCAGTTCTTTCCTCAAGGAGGTGAGGGGACAAGGCCTGAGCGGAAGGAGCTGCCCATCTCTAGGCTGAGTTGGGGAGAGGGTTCTGGAAGGGCTGGGAATGCCAAATGATAAAGGGCGGTTTGGGGTAGGAAATCCTTTCCTGTGTGAAAGTCAAGCTTATCCACGCTTACCCTACAGACTCCAGCACATATGCCACTTTTCTCTTCAATGCCTTTGACACCAACCATGATGGCTCTGTCAGTTTTGAGGTGAGCTGGAGGTGGTGGGCCAGGGAGGCCTGTTTCCTGGGGCTTCAGGGCCAAGATCCACAGGCCAAACCCAGAGAAGGGGATTGGGGTAAGGGTATCTGAAGAACCAGTTCCCCCCTCTCTCCTTCCCAGGATTTCGTGGCTGGTCTGTCGGTGATTCTTCGGGGAACCATAGATGACAGGCTAAACTGGGCCTTCAATCTGTATGACCTCAACAAAGATGGCTGCATCACCAAGGAGGTGTGGGGCAGCTGAAGAGTTGGAGAGCTTCTGTGTGTGAGGGGAGGTTCAAAGGGCCCTTAGGAGGAAAATGTGACCCACATGTGCATCACCAGCGAGGGGGAAGATCTGCCCTGGGCTCTAGTCTTCCTGATTTGGAGGCTGGAGGCTCTGAGGAAGGATCCTTTTCTCTCTTGGCCTGACAGGAAATGCTTGATATCATGAAATCTATCTATGACATGATGGGCAAGTATACGTATCCTGCACTCCGAGAGGAGGCCCCAAGGGAGCATGTGGAGAGCTTCTTCCAGGTGCCTGGGACTGGGTAGGCTGGAGGGTCCTGGAGTCAAGGGAAGGAGACAGGGTGCTAGCAGGGAACTTACCCGAGTTCTGCCTGCGTCTCTCTTGTCATCCCTCCTGTTATCTCTCTCTTTTTCTAGAAGATGGACAGGAACAAGGATGGCGTGGTGACCATTGAGGAATTCATTGAGTCTTGCCAGAAGGTACAAGCCCCTGCCCTCCATATTTCCCTGGTCTGGACTCCGGGTCTGATTCAGCAATGTAGGAGAAAGCTCCTTTGGGCAGATTATCGTCTCCCTCACTTGCCCACACTCGAGTCCTATTTCTTCACAACTCTGGGAGGCCTGCTCCTTCCCTACTTCAAGTCTCTCTGGGTGTCTCCTTCCTTGCTGCCTCTGTCTCTGAATGTTCCCATTTCAGAATGAATGCCCCTTTCTGTGTCTCTGATAAGCTTTTTTAATTTTTTTCTCTCTCTCTCTCTCCAATCTGCTTCTCTCATGTCATGGCTACAGGATGAGAACATCATGAGGTCCATGCAGCTCTTTGACAATGTCATCTAGCTCCCCAGGAGAGGGGGTCAGTTGTCCTGGGGGGGACCATGCTCTAGCCCTAGTCTAGGTGGAACTCACCCTTCTCTTCCCAGGTCTGTCCTCATCCTAGCCCTGCCCGGGGGGCTATAGGGATCCAAGAGCCTGGGGATTCAGTGTCCCGACTGCTGGAGCTAAAGGGGCCAGGGAGTGGGTGGAATGTACCTGTGAGGTGTTCTCAACTCCCAACAGCTCCTGCCCCCTTCCTGGCTGACACTCAGTGCTGAGGGTACCCCTGTTATAAGAAATAAGTGGTTCTCCACCTTCCATCCCTACTCTAGAAACTACAACACTAGACAGAATGTCTCCTGCTATGGTGCTTCCCCTATCCCTGATCTCATATGCATTTCCTCTAAGATTTCCTTCTCAGAAAGGCTGCTCTGTCAATGGCACTGACTAGCCTGTCAGACCAGGGCCTTTGAGAACCTTTTGGAGGGAGACAAGAATGTAGGGGGAGAAATCTTAGGCCTGAGCTGGGCGGTTAGGTCATAGGTGGCTGGGATAGAGTACAGAAGGGCCTGGAGATGGTCGGTAACACCTCAGGCATGCCAGACTGTAGGTCTAAGCTCCAGAGGTCTGCCACCCCAGGATATCAAAATATGAGTTTCCAGGCTCTTCAGAAGACTCTGTCTCCTTGGGAATGCCCCAGAAATGTCCATACTCTCCTCAGTATCCCAGGAGAGCTTGGGATCCTGATATCTGGCTCATCCCTGGAATTCCTTTCTCTCCTTCCTTCCTGTTTGTAGGGGTGGTGGCAGCAGCAGGGGAATATGGGTGGGAGATGTCCCAGCTGATTCCTGACAGAGTTTCAGCCTACCCTCTGATGGCTGCCACTTAAGTTTTCATTTGCCATTTATTCTAGACTTGGAGGCATGGAGTAAGTCAGGGACCATCCAGTGGATGCCTTAGAAGAAAGGGGAAGGAGGGAGGCCGGTAGACCATCTGAAACCAGTGTGGGGCATTCACTAGAATCTTGGCTCTACCTAGGCTCTATTCTAACCCCCCATGTAACCTCCTCAGTTCCTACTTGGGGTCTCCTCTTGCTCTATTCAGTCTACCCAGAGATGCCCCCTGAACACACTTAGAAGGCAGGGACAACTCTTGCCATGCTGCCACCCTTTAATATACTTGCTCGTTCCATTTAGCTCACCCTCCCAGTCAGTCAGGATCTGAGGGTAAGGGCCCTAAGGGAGGTCCCTTTCCCATCAGAACATTGTTGACTGCTTTGCATTTTTGGCTCCTCTGTATATTTTGTAAAATAAAAACTATACCAGATCCAATAAAACACAATGGCTATGCACAGGCTGCTGTCTCTGCCTTTTTGTCCCTCCCACTCCACCCCTACCTCACAACCCTGACCTCTGCACCTGTAGCCTTTTAGATCCCTCTCTTTCCCATAGTATGGCCAACGCATGGCAGAAAATTGAGATACAGGTTCTGGAAGTGTTGGCAACCCACCTGACCTCAGAGAGGTCCCCATGTGAATCTCTCTCCCACATCCATAGGGGAAACGAGAGACAGGATATTAATGCCCTGAAGACAATTGCCAAGCCAGCTGTCTTTTGACTAGACATTCTTACAAATTGAATCAAGAATTTCTAATTTACAGGGGCGCCTGGGTGGCTTAGTTGGTTAAGCATCCGGCTCTTGATTTCAGCTCAGGTCATGATCTCAGGGTTCGTGAGATTGAGCCCCACGTCGGGCTCTGTGCTGACAGTGCAGAGCCTGCTTGGAATTCTCTCTCCCTTACCCTCTCCTGCTCACTCTCTCTCTCAAAATAAATAAACTTAAATTCTTAAAAAGAACTTCTAATTTACAGACATTTTAGTTAGTCTCAAAATGCTTTCTTTTAAATTTTTTATTTTTTAAATCTTTTAAAGTTTTTATTTATTTTGAGAGAGACAGAGCAGCAGAGGGGCAGAGAAAGAGGGAGCCACTTTCTGAGCCACTCAGGCACCCCTCGGTGTGCTTTCTTTTGAGGGGGGATTCCCTTTAGTTTCTAATGAGAGTTCCTTTGTGTAAACATCCTAACCTTGCCTCCAATATGGACATGTGTTTGTGTTTATACTCCAGCCAGGAATGATGAGGGATCATATGGGGTGGACCCAGGTCACCATGGAGCAAATGACACAAAGGGGAATAGAGACTTCCTGTGTGGAATGGAGGCCTTGCTTTGTTCCTGGCGAGGGGCCACCAGTGGTAGCTTCCTCCTATCCTTTCGCTGGGGCAGCAGTACGTGGTGATTAAGCTTCACCTTCCATAGAAGGGGGATCAGGCCTTCTCTTCCATCACTGTGCACACTGACAAGGGAAAGGGAGGAGTATGGTGTTCAAGAAAGGAAAACTTACTTCCAGAATTCATCATTTTGTCATCTGTGTTTCCTGCTCACATTATCACATAACTATTTGCTCCATAAGTCCTTGGATTTCTTTGGGTCACAGCCCCTCTGAAAGATCTGATGAACCATGAGAGTGGCTTGGCCTAGGGAATAGCAGTGGAGACATAGATCTGATGAAAGTTTGGGGTCCACTTCCGGAAAGAAAAAAACATGCACACATTTTTGTATCCCTGAAACTTGTCCGTGGACCTGGAGGTAAGAACCTATGGTCTAGTTTTTTTCCTAGCCTTCCATTATACAGGAAAGGAGAAAGGCCCAAAGGGGGGAGATGACCTGCTCAAGGTCACCTAGTGAGTTTATAGGAGGATTGAGACTAGACCCAGTCTCCCACGTCTCTGTCCCCGGTGGCTTTGGGATGTAGTAAAGATCTTTGAGTGCAAGATGGATGCGATGCATATCACACATAGTCTAAACAAAGTGACACTGTGACAGGCTCTCAGGGGACGCTACACTTTTCCTTCATGGCACTTCTCAGTTTGTTACCATATATTTATTTGAGTATTATTTATCTTATTTGACAGAAACTCCTGAGGACTCCTTGAGGACCTAGACTAAGTTTTCTTGCCCCACCGCCAATGATCCTATCCTTGAGGCCTAGCATGTAATAGGTATAATTATATATACAATTGTATAAGTGATCATATGATTGGCTTAATGAGTATGGTGAGTGTGTGTATACATCTCGGTTAGGTATAGAGATGGTCTCTATGTTCTAGGGTAGATTCAAGTTTAAAGGAAGTTGAAGTCTTGAGGCTGAGTGAGGTGAGAGGTGTCCCAGACCCAAGACACATAAATGGGTCCCAAAAAACTCAGCAGGTTGGCAGTCTGATCATTTTTTTATGGCCCCTGGTTGGATTCTGATGTTGTCATCTGCTCCATCTCAGAATACTCCTTTCATGGGGTGCTTGGGTGGCTCAGTTGGTTAAACGTCTGACTTCGGCTCAGGTCATGATCTCACCCTCTGTGAGTTTATGCCCTCTGTCTGGCTCTGTGCTGACAGCTCAGATCCTGGAGCCTGCTTTGGATTCTGTGTCTCCCTATCTCTCTGTCCCTCCCTCACTCATGCTCCTTCTGTCTCAAAAAACAAAACAAAACAAAACAAAACAAAAAAACATTCCTTTCATGCCTTCTTGTATTTCATACTCTCCTGGTTTTGCTCTTACCTTTTTGGCCACTGCTTCTCAGCACCCACTTGCAGACTCCTCCTTCTCAACTGGAATTCTAAACGTTGAGCCCCATAGCTCAGACCGGAGTCTCTTCTCCAAATCACATCCAATCTTTTGGCATTAAATGCCATTTATATGCAGATGACTTCTAAGTTTATATCCCCAGAATCCTCTTCTGAGCTTCAAGAGCCATATATTCAACTGACATATTCATGTGGACCTGTAATGGTCAAACTTAACATGTTCAAAATGGAACTTTGATTCATGTTTTCTCAGCCTTCCCCATCTTAATAAATGACACCATCTACCTAGTTGCTCAGGTTAAAATTTAGTAGTCTTGGAGCACCTGGGTGGCTCAGTTGGTTAAGTGTCTGACTTTGGCTCAGGTCATGATCTTGTGGTTCAGGAATTCGAGCCCTGTACCAAGCTCTGTGCTGATAGCTCAGAGCCTGGAGCCCACTTCAGATTCTGTGTCTCCCTCTCTGTCCCTCCCCTGCTAGCACTCTGTCTCTCTATCTTGCTCAAAAATAAACATTAAAAATATTTTTAAAAATAATAAAATTTAGTAGTCTTCATTTCTTCCTCTTCCTCTACTCCTTTTTTTTTAATTTAAATTTTTAAATTTTTTCTCTTTTTTATTTTTTTAAGTAATCTGTATGCCCAACATGGGGCTTGAACTCATGACTCCCAGGCTCTACCAACTGAGTCAGGCAGGTGCCCCCTCCCTCTACTCCTTTAATCAATTACCAATTCCACCACCAAAGGTGCACCACTGCTCTACGTCTCCACTGCTATTCCCTAGGCCAAGCCACTCTCATGGCTCAATCATAGATTGCTACTTATTCTTCCATTGGAAGTAGCCTTTCCTTGCTATGGTTACTCTATCACATCACTCGATTTCCTCTCTTCATAGCACTTCTTACAAATTGAGTTCCTGTGTATGTACTAAATTTGTTATTGTATGTTTCTCTAACCAGAATTTAAACTGTGAGTGCAGGGCCCTCTCTCATTCATTCCACAGGTATTTACCATAGGCCTACTAACCTCTGGTTCCTGCTGTAGGTACTAGAGGGTAGTGGTGTGGTTTGGAGAGTGTGTACCGAGAACTTTCCTTCAAGTTTGAGAGGTGCAGATTTGGAAAGGGGATTTAACCCCAAATCCTCCAAGGGGCCACAATATCTATGAAAATGTTTGCTTCTAACCCCCATCCCAACGCTCTAGGACTAAAAAGAAGAGGGACTATGTGTGACTGAGGAGCTGCAGGTTGGGCTACTGTTGAAGGAATTGAATATGAGATCGAAATGTAAGATGGACAGTACTGTCTGAATGATCAGAATGAGTGTGAGATGCTCATTTCATACTTCGCAAGCTGAGACAGATCTCTCAACCCACATAAATGTAAATAGTGCGTTATGACAGGGCTACATGGAGCTCTGAGCACAAACAGCAGCAAGGGGACCCAAGCCCATCTACGGCTGAGGGAAGGATTCCTTAAGGAAACTATGTTTATGCTAAGGTTTAAGGGATCTCACTTCTCCCTAAGACACAGTTCACATTCTCCATTCCCAAAGATGCCAGGCCCTTTCAACCCTCGCTACACTTGTACTCTGTTCCATAAGGCTGGAGTGCTCTCTTTGCTTCTCCCCAGCTCTAGCTCCTATTCATCCTTTACGTTCCAGCTCAAAAGCGAAGCCATGGCTGCCACCTCTCTTCAAAGGAGGAATAAGTCAGTCCCTCCTCTGGGGTCCCGTAACATTTGGGTACACCGTGTGGGCACTGTGTATGTACTTGCTTGTCTCCACCGCCATACTGTGAGCTCATAGTGACCCCAGAGGCAAGCTCAACTGGTGTCCGCTGAACGAAGGAATGAACGAAAGGCTTAATTTTTAAAACGGGTTAGCGCCTAGCTGGGGGTAGGGGAAAATGATTCAAGGCAGAGGAGTAAGCTGAGCCCCTTGGAATGTTGTCTTCACAGAACCGATCCTGGGTCTGGATGATGTAATGAGCCAACCTATTAGAAGAATCTCAGTAGAAAATAGGTCAGTTTCTTCCTATCTCTTTAAGAACTAGAGGTTTCGTTCCCGCGCCTGCGCATTGAGAGAGTAAACACCTCTCTTTTTCACCCCCCTTCCCTATTGCCCTAACCGGTTGCAGCCTCCTCCCATACTCCCCTTCTTCAGGAGGGGTAATGGTTCGTTCCAGAGCGCCTGCCTTGTCCTAGAGGGTGGTGAGCACAAATGGTACATTCCATCGCCTTCATGACTTTCCGTTTTTCGCGTCTCCTCTGTTCTATTTCCCCCTATCGAATGAAGCTCAATAGGCTGGCCCAAAAGAAGGAGGGGTAGTCGGGCTGAGGGGACCGGTCTGAGCCGGTCTCCGGCGCAGGCGCAGTGCGGATAAACAGGAAGCAGGCGGTAGAGGCAGCGGTGGTGGAGACCTACGGGTTTTGAGGGGGAAACAGCGGAAGAACTAAGGTTATCGGGAGGTAGCAGAGGCTAACTGCGACGAAGAAAAGGAGGTTTGGCTATCTACCTCCAGAGAACGAGAGGTCGTGGCCTCGCCCTCCGCTTAGGCTTCCGGCTCCGCAGCTTAGGCTGAGGCAGCGGCTGACAAAGGGCTCGCGCCGGTGCCGCCGCCCTTCTCATCCGGGCATTCGGGTCCCTGCGGAAGGGAGGGGGCAGGGCCGAGGGGGAAGGGAAGGAACACGAAGGGCGCGCGCTTGGAGCCGAGGCCCTTTCCAGGGCTCCGGGCCGGCGGCCCAACGGACGGAGGCCGAGGAGGACCCGCAGAGGTGGCGGCGGCCGGGGGCAGGAGGATGGTGCAGAAGGAGGGGCAGGCGGCGCTGGAGGAGCGGGAGAGCGAGCTCAACTCCACCCCTGCCGCTTCCGCGGGGGCATCGTTGGAGCCGCCAGCAGCTCCGGCCCCCGGAGAAGACAACCCAGCCGGGGCCGGGGGAGCAGCGGTGGCCGGGGCGGCAGGAGGGGCTCGGAGGTTCCTATGTGGCGTAGTGGAAGGTGAGCGCTCTCGCGCGGGGTGGGCGAGAACGTCCTCCCTCCCGTTCCGTCCTAGTACTAACACGTTCTCTCCTCGCGTGGGGGGGGTGCTTTGGGAGGCTCTAAAAAGGTGTCACTATTTTGGCCCTGAAACTTGATCCGGTTTAGAAGAGGGGAGAGGCGAGACGGTGGGCAAGTCCCACGTTATGCAGCGTTGAATTCCCCTCTGGCTGTTAACATGCCTGACCCCACCCGCCTTGGGCTGGAGCCAGGCCCGCTCCTGCGGAGGCGGTAGTTTGGAGCCTGGTGTTAGGCTCTGAGTTGCAAGTCTCTGTACCTTGGGATCTTGTCTCCTAGGGTGGTCTGTGTTAAAATGGAAAAACCTGTATAGTCCTGCTGTCCTCACGCCGTGGGGGGTGGGGGTGGGGAACAACATACCCACACGAATGTGCTTGTTGTACTCCGGGAGCGAAGAGAGGCGCAGTCGAGCTATGATTTTACAAATTAACCCTTTGCATAGTTTCTCTTTTCTTTCTTTCTTTTCTTTTTTCTTTTTTATTGGTGGTCAGTCCCCGCCTCCCACCCTTCGAAGAATCTTTTGCAGCCTAGAAAATTGTCCTTTGGCAGCTGCTGTGCTTTGGCTCTAGGGGATGAAGCTTTGATTGGGATAGTATCAGGGATACAGAATGTTAATTTAGGAACTGCAGTAGAGGTTTAAAAATGCCCTTTGACTTTCTCACTTCCCATTAAAATGCTGGATGTATGTATGTATGTATGTCGTTGGGGAAAATAACCTGATGATTGTATCACAGTTTATGAATATAGTGAATAGATATTCGACCAAGAATTCTGTGGAAAGCATGGGTCAGTTGTCTTACTGCTCTTTCCTTGAGTACAGTGTGTATTTTAATTTTCTTAAGTCTTTTGGCCTACTTTAGAGTTTCCTAGCTGTTTGCTATATTAGTTTTTTCCCATATGTAATGGAGGAGTAACAGTATAAAAAGTAGCTGCTATAAGAGACCAAAAAGGTATGGAGAAGTAGAAAGATTACCCTATAGGTTGAGAGCTTCAGCTTTCCCAATATTGTTAGCATACATACTGTTCATTTGAAGGGTGGGTCATGGTTGTATTTTTAAAAAACTTTTTTTAATGTTTTTATTTTATTATTGAGACAGAAACAGCAGGAGTGGGGGGAGAGGCAGAGAGAGGGAGACACAGAATCCTAAGCAGGCTCCAGGCTCTGAGCTGTCAGCACAGAGCCTGATGCGGGACTGGAACCCACAAACCACGAGAGATCATGACCTGAGCTGAAGTCCTTGCTTAGCCAACTGAGCCACTCAGGCGCCTGTGGTTGTGGTATTTTAGATAAAGTTTAATTGTAGGAGAGAACAGACTAATATGTAGCTACAGTAAGGAGTGAAACAGTTTCACAAAGTTAAGGTCTTGTAGGATTTTGGGGAAGATAGAATGGAAAGCTATTTAACCTATTTATTTGGAGTCTTTTTGTGAAAGCATGATTGCTCTGTGTGGCTTAATCTGTTGGTGTATTTATTGGGCTTGTTTGCGTGTAGTGAGATTCTAGAAAAAGTATTTTGTCATCAGGGATCTTGGGGTAGAGGGTTGAGGAGTGCTGGAGGATATACAAATTTTAGAGCTAGACGGGAGGCTGAGGAAGCTTTGTTACATCTTCAGTAATTGTGGAGAAAAGCTTGTTGTGGCTTAAGGTGGTTTGTTTTTTCAGAATAGTATTGAAAAGGAACTACTCAGAATAGAGTCATCTGTTACCTATTGTTCCTCCTCTCTCCATATCTTTTTTTTTTTTTCTTGGTGACTGAGCACCTGATTTTTTTTAGAAGTACTTCTAAGTTGGTATTTCTAAAATGAATGAAGAAAGGAAGTAACGGAGGTATTGGCAGGATTCCTTTTTAAAATTTTTCTTTACCTCATAAACCTTTGTTGGTCGTAACTTGTGTAATAGCACTGCTTACTCTTTGTGGTGCCAGTTAACCAAAACCATGAATCTGACTGAGAGAGCAAAGTTAAGGCTTCTGAAGATATAAAAATGTTTCTTAATGTATTGAAGCAACTCTAAAGGAGTGTTGAGTGCCTTTTCCTTGAAGAGAAAAATAATAATAATGCTAAATGTTGTAGGAAAGCTGTAAAGATGTATAGAACTTACATAATGTTTTAAATTACTTGTTTTAAAAATTTTTTTTAATGTTTATATTTGAGAGAGACAGCGTGAGCGGGGGAGAGGCAGAGAAAGGGGGAGACCTAGAATCCAAAAGCAGGTTCCAGGCTCTGAGTTGTCAGTATAGAGCCCGATGTAGGGCTCGAATCCACGAACTGTGAGATCATGACCTGAGCCAGAGTCAGACACTTAACCCACTAAGCCATACAGGTGCCCCTAAATTACTTGTAAGAGGGTAACTGAATTATTGATGGAAAGTGCTGCAGTTTCATACATCGTATGTAATGAATTTTTCTTTGGTTGTCATTGTCCTTGTTTGTGGTGCAGAGTAGCCATTGTATCTAGAGACTGGAGTTTAATATACTACGGAAAACTCAGTTTTAGGTGGTCTCTTAAGTAGACTGTGTGCGTGTAGTGTGTGTGTGGGTATGTGTGTGTGTATAGCATTTTATGTTCATAATAAGATGTTAACCATCCTCGTGGTACTCCTGAGAGGTTGTCATTCTCTGTTGCAGGTGATTAGACTGAGACAGGTGACAAAGGTTAGGCAAGTTGTAAGGTGTGATTAGCATACAACAGAGCTGCAAATACTAGTTTGGTGCTTATACCAGGACTTAAGTCATTCCTCTGCTGGTTTGTTACCTGCATTATGCCTTGCTAGTGCTTTGCCTCCCTTCTGGGACAGTGGAGCAGGTCACATTATTGCATTTTCAGTTCAAACCTTTGCTCTGGAATTGAGACTCCTTGAAAGTTTCCTTTTTGGGCCAGTTCCACTGTTGAGTTTGTTGTGAATGTAGTTTAGGGCATTTTTGGTCCCTTTTATTATATCAGGAACTTAAAAAAAATCAGGTGATCATAAAATCAGTTCGATCAGATTCTTTTCTAATTCTTTTCCTGATTTTTTCCCCCCTATTTTTAAATCCCCCACTTTAAAGGCAGTTTAACTCCTCTCACAGGTAGTGATTATTATTAGCGGTTTGGGATTACTTTGCCTCCCCTTCCTCTGTTGTAAGATTGAGATCTTTAAAAAAGTTAGGTTTAGGGGTCCCTGGGTGGCTCAGTCAGCTCAGGTCATGATCTCAGGGTTTGGTGAGCTTGAGCCCAGTGCGGGCTCTGTGCTGACAGCTCCGAGCCTGGAGCCTGCGTAGGATCCTCTGTCTCCCTTTCTGCCTCC